>NC_084562.2:4297500-4387500 GCF_033978685.3 Nerophis lumbriciformis | reverse complement strand
AAAAGGAATCAAACAAAAGGCGCACACAAGGGCGGTACAAAACGTGGCTATGAAAATAAAACACTCGCACGGAGGCAGAACTATGGAAAAAACAAAACTTGCAAAATATGGCCTGAATAAAGAGGACTTACTTGGAACGAGAAAAGGACATGAAAAAGAGCAGCATGGATATCAACAAGGGTTTGTAGAGAGTGATGTCGCCAGGAAGACAGCCTGGCAACTGGGAGCTTAAATAATAGTGACATGATTAGTGACAGCAGGTCCGTGACGCAAAATGTGAAAACGTGAGACAGGTGCGTGACATGAGGATGTGAACCAGGTGAAACTAATGGTTGCTATGGTGACAAAACAAACAAAAGTGCACAAAAAGTCCAAAAACAAAACCGAACATGACTAAAACAAAACATGATCACACAGACTTGACAAAATCAGTATATTTTCTAATCATGTATTCGGAATGTATTAGATTTGTTATTATACACCACAGGACAAATCAAATTAAATGACCTAAAATTGAGGTTCCTCAGCTGCACTTTGGTCACATTTGCCTTTGATGCTGAAAGCAGAATAGGAGATTGGAGCGCTCTGATTGGACGGTTTGTTTCTCGGGTGATGGAACAACGTCATTTTGGTCTTTTGATGGAAAAAACCTAGAACTGAACTCGAAGATAGAGCATGATTCTGGGAATAATAATAATGTTGTTGTAAAAGGAAATGTTAAAAAGCAACAATAATAACAGTAAAATATAATAATTTTAAAGCATAATACAAAGAAGTGCTGAGTCGGACATTTTTGTCATTCTTTCGTGAACTGTAGTACGGGTTCCATTTAGTGGTACGTCAAAAATCACTTGATTAAAGTACAGTGTTTTAATTTGCTATATTCAAACACAGTGTTACTGTCCAAACTGTGGTATTTTTGAATATTTTTCTGTCAAAATGTAAAAAAAATAAACAAATACATTTAGGAAAAAATGTGAAATGCTTTATAAATGTACATTATTTCCAGGCTTTCGTGCGATTGTGTGCGAAAATGCACATGCTTAAAAATTCAATATTTGTCAAAATACAGTGTTTTGAAATGCAGTCCATAGAAACACAACGTATAAATGTTCTGTAGGGAAAAAAAGGCATATATTCCATATTCGCGGGCCACATAAAACGACATGGTGGGTAAGGATCTGGCCGGCGGGCATTAACTCTTGTGTAATGTTCATATTGTTGTTACTCAGCCAGCGTTTGTGGGTCTGATAGACCCGTTGCATTTTGTGGCTTTTAATGCCTCACAATCAAACACGTTTATGTTAAAATACTGAACAGATGTTTACCTTATCCCAATAAACATCTGTTCAGTGTTTTAACATAAAAGTGTTTGACTTAGAGGCATTAAAAGCCACAAAATGCAACGGGTTCATCAGACCCACAAACGCTGGCTGAGTAACAACAATATGAACATTACACGGAAAATTTCTCTGCCAGTTGTGCATCCCACAGGGATTCTTCTTTTTGGGTTGCAACATTGTTTGTCAATCCTGTCTGCTCTCATTTTCTCGCACATTTGACCCTCTGATGTTATGTGTATCTACACTCTGTCCTCCTCCTGTCTAGGCCTGCTGCGTGTGTGTGTGTGTGTGTGTGTGTGTGTGTGTGTGTGTGGTACACAGAACATCAATTTCCACACTTCTATTAGCCCCGGACATCTAATATGTAATAGAAATGTGTAGGGAGGGTGTATGGTGTGTGGTCATTAAATATGTGTTCTGATATATGTTCTACACAGAAAATGAGCCAAAGTCAGTGAGTCTCAGTTTGAAAAATTAATTAATTGTATCATTTTTCTTTTAATAAAAAATTCAAACGGGTCCCATAGACCCGAACACCACACAAGGGTTACATTTGACACCTTAAGTAAAAAATAATATCATACAAACACACGCCCACATCACAAAACATGGCACTCTGCTAACAATAAACCTTACCACCATAACAATGTAAAAGGTTAATATAGTCCGCTCTTCTTTGTTTTCACCCCCTTCTTTATCTACTTTCTTTTGTAATTCAAGCACTAATTACATTCAGGTGTTGTTGCATTTGAAGCGATTGTAATGTTGATCATAGAAGTAATTATTGTTATTCATGATCAATGTTGGTATTTCTATAGCATTTGTATTATTCTATTTGTAGTGCAATCATGTTCATTCTCATTACTGTGTTATTACTCTATACCTCGCTAATTGTTTATTGCGTTCGCTATCATATTTGTACATATCGTATTAGCTGATATAGTTATGTTGTTGTTTTGTTGTCCTTAATGTTACAGTGGCCATAAATATTAGACATACTTGTTGAATAAAACCTCTGCCTTGTTTTTAATGAACACTTAGGCCTTCTACCCTACTGTATTGTAATGTTGGTCATTATGGTGATACTTGGACAGACAAGTTTTTCTGAGGTGGTACTCAGTGAAAAAAGTTTGAGAACCACTGCTTTAGTGGGTTTCTTTTTCGTCTAATAAAATGAATGGGAATGTAGACTTGAAAACGCTTTTATAAAAACGCTGTGGCAGTCTAAGGAGTCAAAAATGTTCATTTTCAGGTCATTTTGACACGCCCGGACAAAACAGAATTCACAAATGACCATATTTGTAACATGTCTAGACACCTGTGAGTAATGTAATTACCTTTCAAAAATGTCAAATGGACCAATTGTTGTATCAAAATTCACCTGGAAGATATAAACATAGAAGTGGAGTGAGTTATATTTATTTATATTGCGCTTTTCTCTTGTGACTCAAAGCACTTTTACATAGTGAAACCCAATATCTAAGTTACATTTAAACCAGTGTGAGTGTCACTGGGAGCAGGTGGGTAAAGTGTCTTGCCCCAGGACACAACGGCAGTGACTAGGATGGCCATACTTGCCAACCCTCCCGGATTTTCCGGGAGACACCCGAAATTCAGCGCCTCTCCCGAAAACCTCCCGGGACAAATTTTCTCCCGAAAATCTCCCGGAATTCAGGCGGAGCTGGAGGGGGCTCCAGCTCCATGCGGACCTGAGTGACGTGTCAACAGCCTGTTCTCACGTCCGCTTTCCCACAATATAAACAGCGTGCCTGCCCAATCACGTTATAACTGTAGAATGATCGAGGGCGAGTTCTTGGTTTCTTATGTGGGTTTATTGTTAGGCAGTTTCATTATCGTCCTCCCAGCGCGGTAACAACACACAACAACAGCAGTCACGTTTTCGTCTACCGTAAAGCAGTTTGTCTGCCGTAAACAGCAATGTTGTGACACTCTTAAACAGGACAATACTGCCATCTACTGTACATGCATATGTGACAATAACATCTGCGGCTTTTAGAGAGTGCAGTGCACAACTGCTATACTATATATATATATATATATATATATATATATATATATATATATATATATATATATATATATATATATATTATATTATATTATTAGATATTATTATATATATATATAAATCTCCTGATGATTGAGGGAACCCCCCCTCATGAAACAGGCCTGTAGAGATGAAATAGTCTTGTGATTTTTTTTCCCACACATACATATATATATATATATATATATATATATATATATATATATATATATATATATATATATATATATATATATATAATAAAATAAATATATATATATAGCTAGAATTCACTGAAAGTCAAGTACACATACATATATATATATATATGAAATGCTTGAGTATTTCTTATATATATATATATATATATATATGTATATATATATATATATATATATATATATATATATATATATATATATATATATGATATACTTGACTTGGTGAATTCTAGCTGTAAATATACTCCTCCCCTCTTAACCACGCCCCCCCTCCCCACCCCCCACCTCCCGAAATCGGAGGTCTCAAGGTTGGCAAGTATGAGGATGGCAGAAGCAGGGATCGAACCTGGAACCCTCAAGTTGCTGGCACGGCCAGTCTACCAACCAAGCTATACCGCCCCAGAAGGTGACATGTAAATTTTACTGTATAGGACTATTCTTTCAAGTGTAACCACAAACATTGGACTAACATAAGAACCAGCGCTTCGTTCTTATTAGGGGCTGGACCAGGCAGGTCACACTAGTAAAACATAATTTATTGGTGTGAATCAAGTTTTTCTTGAACAAAGTTCACAAATTAACATATTTATAACATGTCTGAGTAATGTTTGACTCTACATAACACAATTTGGCATCAATAACACACAGGTCTACGGTGATAAAAACGTGTGTGTAACATCTGATCTGAATCACGACATGTCACTCCAAAGTTTACAGCCGACAGAAAGGAAAATCCCCCTCAAAAATGTCAAATGGATTAAATACGTTTGTGAGAAATTCACTTGGAAAATGTCATCACAGGAGGTGTCAAGTAGGGATGATGTTTGATAAGAAATCATTGAGTTCGAGCCTATTATCGAATCCTCTTATCGAACCGATTCCTTATCGATTCTATTATCGAGTCCAGATAGGTTGTTGTATATGGAAAAAAACCACAATATTTTGTTTAACAAATCACTTCACATTCTCTACTGCTCGCTACTATAGTCAATCAATCAATCATCAATCAATCTTTATTTATATAGCCCTAAATCACAACTGTCTCAAAGGGCTGCACAAGCCACAACGACATCCTCGGTACAAAGCCCACATACGGGCAAGGAAAAACTCACCCCAGTGGGACGTCGATGTGAATGACTATGAGAAACCTTGGAGAGGACCGCATATGTGGGTAACCCCCCCCCTCTAGGGGAGACCGAAAGCAATGGATGTCGAGTGGGTCTGACATAATATTGTGAGAGTCCAGTCCATAGTGGATCCAACATAATAGTAAGAGTCCAGTCCATAGTGGGGCCAGCAGGACAGTATTACCATATCTGAGTTATTGTGCAGAAATGTGGGGAAATAACTACAAATGTGCACTACATTCGTTAACCGTGTTACAAAAAAGATCAATTAGACTGATACATAATGTTGGATATAGAGAACACACAAACCCTTTATTCATTGAGTCAAAAATATTAAAGTTCGATGATTTGGTAAAATTGCAAACAGCTAAAATGATGTGGAATTAAATGATGGAATGGATTAAGTAAAGAAGTTAAACATTGTACTGATATGATCCAGTTTAAGAGGTTGTTCAAATGAATAGTTCTTACAAAGTACATAGAAGAAGAATTATGAGAAATACTTTCAACCTTATTGAAAATAAGATATTCTTCATCTCAGTATATTAATAATGACTGAATTAATTAATTGCATATTATGAAACTGTCGTATATACTAATTCACAGATATTTTATTATAAAAAGGTCAGTAAATGATGTATATATTTGTCGGATCATGTTTTGTTTAGTTATGTTCTGTTAGTTTTGGACTTGTTTTGTGCACTTTGGGGGTTTGTTTTAGTCACCATGGTTACTTATGATTTTCACCTGCCTTGTAGCGCACCTGTTGCTCATCAGAGACTCTATTCAAGCCTGCCTTTTCCGGTCACTCGTCGTGGCTTCATTGTTTGCATTTGCAACAGTTACGTTGGCATTCTGGTTTTCGAGCGCATGATTCCTGTGCTAAAGTTACCTTAGCATCTAGTATTCCTGTGCTAAGTAAGTTTTTGCTTTAGCACGCTTTCCTTTTGTTTCGTTCCTGTCCGTTGTAATGTGTATGATTTATGAGAAATAAATCATCTCCTACCTGCACGCTTTCCTCCGGAGCCATCAGTTTTGCGTCCCGGGAACTATAACCGCAGCACGCTGCACCCCACCGTGACAAATGACTGAGCTACGTGACGTCATTTCTTGTGATGTCCTACGGGGCATTTCCTGTCGGGACGGGATTCGTTCCCAGGGATTCAAATAAAGAACCAACACTTTTTCTTTACTATAGTGGTCTCGATAACGGGTACCGGTTCTCAAAAAGGGACTCGGTTCTTTTTTTATCGAACAACCGGGAAAACCGGGTTCGAGCATCATCCCTAGTTAAGAAGCAGATAGCACCAAATCTACTTGTTTCGGTCCAAATTCATTTGTGGAGGGCCATCATCATAAATGAATGTATGTGGGGCAGCACGGTGGAACAGGGGGTTAGTGCATGTGCCTCACAATACGAAGGTCCTGAGTAGTCCTGAGTTCAATCCCGGGCTCGGGATCTTTCTGTGTGGAGTTTGCATGTTCTCCTCGTGACTCCGGCTTCCTCCCACCTCCAAAGACATGCACCTGGGGATAAGTTGATTGGCAACACCAAATTGGCCCTAGTGTGTGAATGTGAGTGTGAATGTTGTCTGTCTATCTGTGTTGGCCCTGTGATGAGGTGGCGACTTGTCCCGGGTGTACCCCGCCTTCCGCCTGAATGCAGCTGAGATAGGCTCCAGCACCCCCCACGGCCCCAAAAGGGACAAGCGGTAGAAAATGGATGAATGGATGGAAACATGTATTAGTATTACCGTATTTTTCGGACTATAAGTCACAGTTTTTTTCATAGATTGGCCGGGGATGCGACTTATACTCAAGAGCGATTTATGTGTGAAATTATTAACACATTACCGTAAAATATCAAATAATATTATTTAGCTCATTCACGTAAGAGACTAGACGTATAAGATTTCATGGGATTTAGCGATTAGGGGTAACAGATTGTTTGGTAAACGTATAGCATGTTCTATATGTTATAGTTATTTGAATGACTCTTACCATAATATGTAACGTTAACATACCAGGCACGTTCTCAGTTGGTTATTTATGCCTCATATAACGTACACTTATTCAGCCTGTTGTTCACTATTCTTTATTTATTTTAAATTGCCTTTCAAATGTCTATTCTTGGTGTTAGGTTTTATCAAATAAATTTCCCCCCAAAATGCGACTTATACTCCAGTGAGACTTATATATGTTTTTTCCCTTCTTTATTATGCATTTTCGGCAGGTGCGACTTATACTCCGGTGCGACTTATACTCCGAAAAATACGATAATATAAAACTGTATTCTTGTATTCAGGGTTCAGGACTATAACCACACTCTTTTATCATAGTATTGCACACGTGTACAAAGGAGTTAGAGACAACGCTCGCTGAACTAAGCCTGGGAAATTTCTGCAACTTTCGAGCGGTAGTTTGATCAGCAAGTTTTAGTACAGCATTAAGACTATACAAATTGTCATGTATTTCCAAAGCCATTGCCGTCCATCAAGATGCTGTTTGTTACACACACACACAATCTAAATGCCACGCAGCGCACCTTTCTTTGCCTCTGTTTGGAATATAATGCCTTTGTTTTGGACGTATTAAAATTTAATTGTGGTTTTCTGTATTTATGAGCCGGCACTTACTTGGTAAGCTTCATTAATTATAAAGGTGGCGGGGGCAGGGTGCATGGGGGGGCAGAGGGGTGAGTCGGGGTCTCCTCGGTGCCATCAGGGCCATCTGTGTGTGTGCGGGAGGGTACAGTTACAAGGGAGTAGAGGTAAGCAAGCCACCAGGGGGTCAAAGGGCAAAGGTCAACACACATTATCAATCGGTGCCTTAAGCTGATTTGACCAACCTAAAGGCCTGGCAACATTTTATGTCCTGACAGCTGTGTGGAAGGAAGACATTTTTGTTAGCCTGTGTTTGCTTCTACACAACAGGATGTTTTCACAACAAAAGCACATATTGTACATTATATATATTATCGAGGCATTAAAACGAAAACTTTGTATGAATGACAACACGAGGAGAGGAGGGATGTTGGGTTCAGGGTTTTATGCTGCTGATTCCGATACCGATCATCCATGAGTGGGATCGGCCGATACCAATAATCAATAAAGTACTATCTATCTACTGATTGCATGTATTAACTACATTTTTTCAATCCATTTATAGTACCGTATTTTTCAGACTATAAGTCGTTTTTTTTTGTCCGGGGGTGCGACTTATACTCAGGAGCGACTTATGTGTGAAATTATTAACACATTACCGTGAAATATCAAATAATATTATTTATCTCATTCACGTAAGAGACTAGACGTATAAGATTTCATGGGATTTAGCGATTAGGAGTGACAGATTGTTTTTTAAACGTATAGCATGTTCTATATGTTATAGTTATTTGAATGACTCTTACCATAATATGTTACGTTAACATACCAGGCACGTTCTCAGTTGGTTATTTATGCCTCATATAACATGCACCTGGGGATAGGTTGATTGGCAACACTAAAATTGGCCCTAGTGTGTGAATGTGAGTGTGAATGTTGTCTGTCTATCTGTGTTGGCCCTGCGATGAGGTGGCGACTTGTCCAGGGTGTACCCCGCCTTCCGCCTGATTGTAGCTGAGATAGGCTCCAGCGCCCCCCGCGACCCCGAAGGGAATAAACGGTAGAAAATGGATGGATAACGTACACTTATTCAGCCTGTTGTTCATTATTCTTTATTTATTTTAAATTGCCTTTCAAATGTCTATTCTTGGTGTTGGGTTTTATCAAATAAATGTCCCCAAACAATGCGACTTATACTCCAGTGAGACTTATATATGTTTTTTTTTCCTTCTTTATTATGCATTTTCCGCCGGTGCAACTTATACTCCGGAGCGACTTATACTCCGAAAAATACAGTAAGTGCTATTGACAGGGTAACAATATCTACACAATATTTAAACGTGTTCCTTATTTTCTTTTATTGAATATAATTGTTGCAAAATATAATCAATAGTACACAATAAAGAAACAAAAGCAAAAAATACTATCTATTACCATATTTTTTTGGACTATAAAACGCACCGGATTATTCGGTGCATTAACCTCTTAAGGCCCAAGCTGTTTGTTTACATGCTTTTTTTTATTTCTCTTTGCTATTTGGGCTTATTGGACCCTAATTAGAATAAAAACTAAAAGTCATCTTTTAATATGATGTACTTAGTCCATAAGTACACAAACGTGTACTTCATGTTTAGTGACATGCACATTTTTCCAAATTCCATTGTATGTTATACTCTTATGACACCACCAGATGGCAGTATAAGTGTCCATATGTCGGCATAAGACCCCAATTCAGGAGTGTACACAATTTTGGAAATAAGAGCTAAAAGGTGCTGTCCACGCATGTGGCCACTAAGGCCTTTAATGGGGTCGTATTGTGATTTTTGCCCTACATTTAAAACACTTCCTTGTGGTCTACATAACATGTAATGGAGGTTATTTGGTCAACATTTTGCATAGATTATGTTTTACAGATTGTTTTCAAGTCGCTTTTAGACCGTCTCTTCAGCATGCGTCCTTTGGTTATTTACGTGCCTCCACTTCGACTGCGTTTCTGCCCGTCTTTTGTTGTACTTCTTAGTAATTCTTTTGCTGATCTCACAATGGGTAAGAAAAGTGGGTTTTGCATATTATTGCGAAATAAAACGCCAGATAACAAGTCTTCTAATAGGTGCCATTTTGGGATCCTAATACACACAACATAATAATACCTTATGTTGAAGCACAGTGCGTCTGACTATGGTAGTCGTAATGCTTCGTAGCTTACCAAAGTCATACTAAAATATTTTGACAGATGAACTATATTCTCAATGAAACATGTACGTTTTAGTCTTGCTTCCTGGCGTAATTCATTGAACAACAGGCAACCTGCAGTCCACATGTATCTCTTATGTGAGACTGCCATCTACTGGTCAAACATATCATTACAACATGTACCACATAAAATTGGTTCGAGGTCAGTAAGCACAACCAGAATGAATACATATTGTACATAAGGCGCATTGGTAAATAACGCTTACTGTGAAGGGATTTTAAGCGCGCCTTATAGTCCGAAAAATACTGTTCTCATTTAAATCCTTTGAGTTTTGCCCTCAAAGTCATCCTTCGCCTCGGGAATTATTCCCTAAGTTTGTAAACAATAACAAAAACAACAACCACAACAACAAAAATATCCACCTAATCTCTCTAGTGTCGGTCATACGACCATACGCTTAGCAGTTAGCTTAGCTATTAGCACGCCTGCACCTCTTGGTGTGTAACATGTTTAGCCTTGTCCTCCAGTGATAATGCTACATCATAATGATACTTAAGATACTAAGAAATGCGGTTTGTTTGCTGTAATAGAGGTGATTATTGTTAGCTTCACAGTGTATGGAGACACAGAATGATCTGCCAGCCACTTGTCAGCCCGGTGACTAAAAATAAATA
The DNA here is from genome assembly GCF_033978685.3 of Nerophis lumbriciformis. NCBI lineage: Eukaryota > Metazoa > Chordata > Actinopteri > Syngnathiformes > Syngnathidae > Nerophis > Nerophis lumbriciformis. The sequence goes on along the minus strand of NC_084562.2, from coordinate 4,377,291 downwards.
CGTAAGACAAATACAGACGGGATCGGTGTTTGTGATTGTCTATAAAAGGCATTAATCGGCAATGGCGATCACCATATTGATCGAAGGCCGATCGATCGGCACATCCCCAGTGGAGAGGTTAATTACGTATTTTCTGACATCTAGTGGAAGAACATGTATTTGTTCTGCCTGTCGCAATACATCACTGGATTAGAAAGATGAACACAAATACAGCATTTGTCCTACAAAACCCAAAACCAGTGGCACGTTGTGTAAATCGTAAATAAAAACAGGATACAATGATTTCCAAATCGTTTTCAATTTATATTCAATTGAATAGACTGCAAAGACAAGATATTTAACGTTCGAACTGAGAAACTTAATTTTTTTGGGGCAAATAATCCTTAACTTAGAATTTACTGGCAGCAACACATTGCAAAAAAAGTTGGCACAGAGGCATTTTTACCACTGTGTTACATGGCCTTTCCTTTTAACAACACTCAGTAAACGTTTGGGAACTGAAGACACCAATTTTTGAAGCTTTTCAGGTGGAATTATTTCTCATTCATGCTTGATGTACAGCTTAAGTTGTTCAACAGTACAGGGTCTCCGTTGTGGTATTTTACGCTTCATAATGCGGCAGAATGTGGCTTGGCATTGTCTTGCTGAAATAAGCAGGGGCGTCCATGAAAAAGACGTTGCTTGTATGGCAACATATGTTGCTCCAAAACCTGTATGCACCTTTCAGCATTAATGGCGCCTTCACAGATGTGTAAGTTATCCATGCCTTGGGCACTAATACACACACATACCATCACAGATGCTGGCTTTTGAACTTTGCGCTTTAACAGTCCGGATGGTTATTTTCCTCTTTGGTACGGAGTACACAACGTCCACAGTTTCCACAGTCCACAGCAAAATCCCTGAATTCCTTGAAATAGCTCGTTGAGAAATGTTGTTCTTAAACTAATGGACAATTTGCTCACGCATTTGTTGACAAAGTGGTGACCCTCGCCCCATCCTTGTTTGTGAATGACTGAGCATTTCATGGAAGCATTATAACCAATCATGGCAACCACCTGTTCCAAATTAGTCTGTTCATCTGTGGGATGTTCCAAATAAGTGTTTGATGAGCATTCCTCAACTTTCTCAGTCTTTTTTGCCACTTGCGCCAGCTTTTTTTTAACATTAAGTATCTTGTCTTTGCAGTGTATTGAATTGAATATAAGTTGAAAAGGATTTGAAAATCATTGTATTCTGTTTATATATATATATATATATATATATATATATATATATATATATATATATATATATATATATATATATATATTTATTTGTTTAAAAAACTAAATATACTGAAAAAAATGTATCAGCCTATATAATATTGAGATAGCATTTGGATACCAGGAAATGTATTAATTAAATAAAATTTTACGTGAAAAATGTTTTAGTAAATGTCCCTATTTTGCATGTCTTGACCTGCACTCTATTGGTTTTAGTGTGTTTTAAAACACACATGCAAAGAACATCTGCTGTAAATATCTAATCTTGAAGGAAAAAATATTAAAGAAAGAAAAATGAAGAAAACCGACCAAAAACAAGTAAAGAATATTTGTTTATAATTGTAATTTATTTTCATTAGGTTTACTTATTTTTAAAGTAAATGTTTATATTTTATTTTGTATTTATGTTTGTCATTCTTTAAGAAAAAATCATTATTTGTGTATGTTTATAAAACTTTGTCCAGCAAAATAAAATAAAAAATACTGAAAAAATGTATTGGCTTATATAATATTTAGATGGTATTTAAATATCAGAAAATGTATTAATTCATACAAATTGTACATGGAAAAAAAAGAGTGAATTTTGCGCATTTTGTATGTAGTCAACTATATTTCACTGTATTAGTTTTAGTGTGTTTTAAAACACAAGTGTGAATAACAATTGCCGTATTGACTTCCTACACAGTGCTGTTTCCCTTAACCACACACACACATGCACACACACGCACACAAATGAGTGTAAGCTATTGACATAATTATCCCTACACTAAACAATAAAATGTTTGTAAACAACCATTAAGCACGGATGCATCTCTAGGTCACACCAATATTTAGTGGCAGGCATTGATCATCAATCCAAAAGAAAAAATGGATCCAACCGTCAGATGAACATTGATTAGGACACATCCAGATATTGAGTGAAAGAAACACAGCCACGCATTCTATCAGTGGGCTTCACCCACCTCTGAAGCAGAAAACAAGACGGAGGCGGTGCATGTGTTTGGACGTGTTTCGGAGCTAATTTATGGAGATGCGGATGGTAATTTGTTCCGCATGTCAGCGGCTGACAGCTGCAGCCGTCCTTTGGCTCACTGTGGCGTTTATGGGCCGACGCCAGCAGGGCAGTTGGATTTCTCAGCCAGCGGCTCCTAGGTAAATCTGGTCGGACACAAGACAGAAAGGTGTCTGGGAGCGAAAGCGCCTCACAGTACCACCTGCATACCTCTGCACCCATCGCCTTTTGTCTCCATTAGAACGTGATCAGGAACACTCCAGGAATGTAGTCAAATATATAGTAGACTGTTTTGTGCTTCACTTGTCTGCGCAACATATTCAAAAACAACATACCGTGTTTTCCGCACCGGATTATAAGTCTCACTGCCGATGAATGGTCTATTTTTGATCGTTTTTCATATATAAGGCGCACTGAATTAAAGGCCTACTGAAATGCGATGTTCTTATTTAAACGGGGATAGCAGGTCCATTCTATGTGTCATACTTGATCATTTCGCGATATTGCCATATTTTTGCTGAAAGGATTTAGTAAAGAACATCGGCGATAAAGTTTGCAACTTTTGGTCGCTGATAAAAAAGCCTTGCCTGTACCGGAAGTAGCAGACGAGTAGCGTGACGTCACATGTTGTGGAGCTCCTCACATGTGCACATTGTTTACAATCATAGCCACCAGCAGCGAGAGCGATTCGGACCGAGAAAGCGACGATTTCCCCATTAATTTGAGCGAGGATGAAAGATTTGTGAATGAGGAAAGTGAGAGTGAAGGACTAGAGGGCAGTGGGAGCGATTCAGATAGGGAAGATGCTGTGAGAGGCGGGTGGGACCTGATAATCAGCTGGGAATGACTAAAACAGTAAATAAACACAAGACATATATATACTCTACTAGCCACAACACAACCAGGCTTATATTTAATATGCCACAAATTAATCCCGCATAACAAACACCTCCCCCCTCCCGTCCATATAACCCGCCAATACAACTCAAACACCTGTACAAGACACTCAATCCCACAGCCCAAAGTACCGTTCACCTCCCCAAAGTTCATACAGCACATATATTTCCCCAAAGTCCCCAAAGTTACGTACGTGACATGCACATAGCGGCACGCATGTACGGGCAAGCGATCAAATGTTTGGAAGCCGCAGCTGCGTACTCACGGTACCGCGTCTGCGTATCCAACTCAAATTCCTCCTGGTAAGAGTCTCTGTTGTCCCAGTTCTCCACAGGCCAATGGTAAAGCTTGACTGTCATCTTTCGGGAATGTAAACAATGAAACACCGGCTGTGTTTGTATTATTGCTGCAGCCACCGGCCGCAATACACCGCTTCCCACCTACAGCTTTCTTCTTTGCTGTCTCCATTGTTCATTGAACAAATTGCAAAAGATTCACCAACACAGATGTCCAGAATACTGTGGAATTTTGCGATGAAAACAGATGACTTAATAGCTGGCCACCATGCTGTCCCAAAATGTCCTCTACAATCCGTGACGTCACGCGCAGGGGTCATCATACCGAAACGTTTTCAGCAGGATATTTCGGCGCAAAATTTAAAATTGCACTTTAGTAAGCATGTGTTGCAATGTTAAGATTTCATCATTGATATATAAACTATCAGACTGCGTGGTCGGTAGTAGTGGGTTTCAGTAGGCCTTTAAAGGCTGCGTTAAAAGAGTCATATTATTATATTTTTATTGTAAATGTAAAACACTTCCTTGTGGTCTACATAACATGTAGTGATGGTTCTATGGTCAAAATGTTGCATAGATTATGTTTTACAGATCATCTTCAAGTCGCTTTCTGACAGTCGGTTCCAGATGCGCCGTTTTGTGGGCGGTCTTATTTACGTGGCTCACCTTCGGCAGCGTCTTCTCCCCGTCATCTTTGTTGTAGCGGTGAAGCGTGCAAGGACAGGAGTGGAAGAAGTGTCAAAAGATGGAGCTAACTGTTTTAATGACATTCAGACTTTACTTACATCAATAACGGAGCAGCATCTCCTCATCCGGAAACAACAAAATGTGTCTCGTGAAAAACCGTCCGACCGGAACTCTCTAATAACTAAAGTTCCTTGGGTGAATAATGTATACTCACCATACCGGTATGTTTTAGCGCTTTCATGGTGAGTTTACTGACAGATATAAGTAAGAACTTTACACTACTTTATATTAGAAATGGCAAGAGCGGAGGACGAATGTCCCTGTGGAGGTTGCCCTCCAGTGGGTTCCTCGGACCACCAAACACTGTCACGAGAGCCCGGATCAGGGTTACAACACTGTTTTATTTCCATAACAATAGTGCAGGGGTTTTGCTTTCCAGCAAAATGTTTGTCTGCGTCTCGTGTCTCTCTCGCTCTCTTTGGCTCCCACTCCAGCTCCAACAACGTGTCTCGTCCTGGTTGCTGCTAATAAAGGCGACAGGTGATTAGATAACAAGGCCCACCTGGGCCATCCACTCACCTGTCGCTGTCTTCGAGGCCGGTCCTTGCACACCCCGTTCCGTGGCAGGCCCTCCACAGTCCCAAAAATTAGAAGCCTATTGACTACGGTGTCGCCACGGACTACAAAGGCGGACGCGCACAATTTTTTCAGGATTTATGCAAATCCCAAATACAGGTCAGCAGGTACCAGAAGGTAAGAAAAGTTGCTTTTGCATAATATTGCGACACAAAACACAAAACACCAAATAATATGTCTTACCTTACACACACACCATAATAATACTCATATGTTGAAGCACATTAAGCGGTTCGGCTTCATAGCTTACCAAAGTCGTACTAAAACATTTTGATATATTTTTGAGCACCATGTGTAATGTTCTATATTTTCAAAGGAACATATACAATGTTGGTGTTGTTTACTTGAGTCATATTGCCATCATAGTACAGCCTACACTTATCTCTTATGTTTGACTGCCATCTACTGGTCAGACTTATCATTACACAATGTACCAAATAAAATAGCTTTGAGGTGGGTAAGCTCAACCAAACTTATTCCTTACATTAGGCGCACCGGGTTATAAGGCGCACTGAGGAAAAAAAAGGATTTTAAGTGTGCCTTATAGTCCGGAATAATACGGTAGTCATCAAACATGTCCATTATTGGCTAAAATAACAGACAGTAGGCGAAATACTGTATTAAGACTTGAAGCCGATTGTGACGGTCATCGTTCGATTTGCACAATTGGCCATGATGCAATGTGCATTTCGTGTTTATGAATGTCTTAAAAACAGAGTGAGAAAAAAACAACTTGAAAAGCAGAACAAATGTGTTTGAAAAATACAAGAAGTGTAAAAATAACCTTATTTTGTGTTTTTGTGAGTTTGTTTTTTCATGTCACAAACTAAGGGTGTCCCGATACAACTTATTTCACTTCTGAAACGATACCGATATTGTGGCCTTAAGTGTTGGTCGATACCGATATCAGCACAAATAATAGTCCATCCATCCATCCATTTTCGACCGCTAGTACATATTTCTTGTAGTGTGGAATAGGGATGTATATCGTTAATATTTCATCGATATGATACCCTTATCGATATTTATTATCGATACCGGTATTTATCGATACTCTTTTTGGTACTACATGTAATTGGTGTAAAGAAAGACGTGAAAAAAACTAATTTTTTATTAGCACAAGAGGTTGTACACCTCCACAAGCAGGGAAATATTTTAACACCTGCTTTTTAAGTCTTAAACAAGTCAACTGTGTTTGCTTATGCAGTTGTCATTAGCGGATTTTATCTTGCGTTAAAGCAACTTTATGGATTATTCTATGACTTCAATTTTCACTCATTTGAGTGGATTATTATTATTGACCTGTGGATTAATGGATCGCCATAAGGATGGTTGATGAAGCGCATTAGAGGCGGTTGTGAGTTCAGTGTCGTTCACTTGAAACTGTATAGATCTGTTGTGTAGGACTAGATGTTACAATCCCCTAATGCATACTTGAGACACCTATGCGACTTTGTGGGATGGTCAAGTGAGTGAAGGCATCCTCTGGGTTATCAAGTGGGCGCCCCTTCCTCAGTGTTTCGCTGATAGGCCCACAACACCTCCAGAGGGTTCAGCAGTGAGTCCCAGCGTCCCAAGATCACTCCCTAGATGCCATCACTCACTTGAAAGCCCGGGTGGAGAACCTTCGCTTGACCCACAGCCAGTGACTCCCCTTTTCAGCGGCTTTTGAGAGGTCTTTCACTGCCTGCCGGTGGGCCTTCCCTCGCACTCCCACTTCCCTGAGGAGCCTGGATGTTGAGGTGGCCACGAACCCTCTGCAGCCTACTTCCACTGGGCGTACCCTCGCTTTCCAGCCTTGTTGTTCCGCATCGGCTGAAAGCTCAGTGTACCTCAACTTCTTGCGCTCGTAGGCCTCCTCCATTGCACTCTCCCAGGGCACCGTGAGCTTTATGATGTACACGAGCCTGAGCGAAGCTGACCACAGAACAAGATCTGGCCGCAGGTTGGTGGACGCAATCTCAACTGGGAAGCAGAGTCTCTGGCCCAGGTTTGCCAGCAGTTTCCAGTCCCGTGCCCCGCCTAGCTGTCCAGTGTCTGGTCTTGTGGGGGTGAGGTTGGCTTGACCCTCGCCCTCCTGGACAAATGTTGTTGCTTGCTAACGGGATGACGGGGGAGGAAGGGCATTGACACTTGTCCGTCGACTTTGTATGACTGTTATTAGTGACTTTCAGGGACTTTTAAGGATGAATTGTGGCGTATGACTGTTCACAAACAGGCATACAGGGACCACAAGAGGGCGTATGCAGAAGCTCTGAGGGATGCTCGGTCCAAGTTCTACTCCACCATCATGAATAACAGCCCTGGTAACTCCAAACAACTATTTTCAACAATAAACCACCTTCACAAACCAAACATTCCTTCACACCTGTCCACCACTCCTGTATCACACCATCGAACTGTCGACCCACTCCCTGAGACTGTCCAGCCCCTCTGCTTCTTCTCCAATGTCACACGGAAAGAGGTGGAGTCCATCATCAGAAAACTGAACCTGGACCCCTTCCCCTCAGCCCTCCTGATTCCAAGATCTCCGCCATCTCTACATTCATCTCTAAAAACATAAACCACTCCCTCCTGGCTGGCCATATCCCACCTGTGTCATCAGACCACTACTGAAAAACTCTGGATCCAGAAGTTCTCTCCAACTACAGGCCCATCTCCAATCTCCCGTTTCCTTTAAAAGCCATGGAGAAAACTGTTGCAGAACAACCTCAGGAATTACCATGAATTGATTAACGTGGACCCCGACTTAAACAAGTTGAAAAACTTATTCGGGTGTTACCATTTTGTGGTCAATTGTACGGAATATGTACTGTACTGTGCAATCTACTAATAAAAGTTTCAATCAATCAATAAATCAAAGGATCACATCACTCACAATAATCTGGTTGACAAATTTCAGTCTGGTTTCCGCCCTGGACATCGTACAGAAACTGCCTTGGTCAGGGTCACCAATGACCTCCTGATGGCAACAGACACCAGTACCCCATCACTTCTCATCCTCTTGGATCGACCATGACATCTACCTCCAGCGCCTGCAATACACCACTGGACTCACACGTATCTGGTTCACCTCATACCTCACCGACAGAACCGAGCATGTCGCCCTGGGCAAAGCGAAATCTCACACCCACCATGTTACCTGCAGTGTCCCCCAGGGCTCGGTGTTGGGCCCCACCCTTTTCTCCATAAACATGCTCCCCCTGGGCAATGTCATCAGCAGGCATGGGTTAAGCTACCATTGATGACACAAAACCACCCCCACTTCTTCCTGCCCCCTGCCGACATCCACACTGACCACCTACCTGGAGGAGATAGAGGCGTGGATGAAGGTCAATTTTCTCCAACTTAACTGCTCCAAAATTGAAGCCATCCTCATCTGCACTCCACACCAGCTCTGCTCCTCCCCATCACCAACATCACTTTCTCTGGCCAAAACATCCCTCTTTCCACTTCGGCCACTAACCTGGGTGTGAAAATAGACCAGCAGCTCAACTACGACACCCACATCTATCACCTCCGCAAAACCGCATTCTACCACCTCAAAAACATCGCCAAACTCCGCCCTTCACTCACCCTGGCAGATGCGGAGAAGCTCGTCCATGCCTTTGTCTCCTCCAGGTTGGACTACTGCAATGACCGAGATCGAGTTTCCAGTTTCTCATTGCAGCATGCCCGAAAAGGAGTAGGAAGAAGCAGATCTTATTTAATTGTGCCCTTTTTCTTTCCTAAAGCAATTTCTAACATATTTGTTGGGTCAATTCATGGGCTCAAATTGGAACACAAACAAAATAAATAAAGTTCTCATGAATAAACAGTGTGAGTCACATTATGAGATACATAAGATTATCTCGTTGTCAAGATGTTTGTCGGTATTCTTCCCTGCGCTTTGTCAACCCTGAGTTGAACTGTTTCTTTAACTGGATCGTGTAAAATTTGTATTTGACGTCTTTGCTTAATTATTTCCGTAATTCAATTCCACTCACTGCCATGCGTTTTTATTGGGGGCCACATTGCAATGATGGCTGCCGTCTGAGGGCCACTTGTAACAGTGAATTTAATTGCAATAAGAAACATATTTTTAATGTACCACAATATTTTTGGTTAAAATTCATCCAATAATGTCATTTTGTGTGGTACCCTTTATTTACAAAAGTATCAAAATACCGGTAACGGTACAACTCTAATATTTACATATTGTTTGCTGTTTGCAAATGCACCAAACCATTGAATTCCAATATTTTTTATTTAAAAAAAGGGTTTTGTATATTTTCTACACCCGACGTTATGAATTATTATCCTAAATGATTGTTTTTGTAACAAGGTTAATGAATGAGGCACATTTTATAGTTATTTTTACATCTTTCTAGGGGGGTGTTTTTGTTTTTTGACTGATAAATACAATGAGGATTATAATTCATGTTTGACTTGACTGTTTAGGTTCTGTGCGCTGCCGTTGATGGTGGTGTTGCTTTATTCTAGTGTGACAGTCATCATTAATGATCTGCCTCATTACCTTCAGTCCCTGCAACATGTGCATGTAACACGCACGGACGCACACCATTTTTTGTGCAGTGGTTGTGGAGGTGTGTGGATGAAAGATGATGCGTTGGTTCAAAACCAATCGCTTCAATACAAATGTGCTGATGGTCTGACAGGATGAAAGACTATTTTTAATGAAAGGAGAGTGTTTGGTGTCACCAAATGAAAGTGAACAGAGAAGACATCTGCACGTGTCAAGATGCTCAGCAAGCCTTTTCTCTCTATTTTGCAGTAAGTGAACGTGTTTAGTACTGATCACTAATGGTGTATCTGTTTTGGACATCACATGATCACGTTTACATCTCTAAACATGTCCAAAAAGGAGTAGGAAGAAACGGAACATATTTATATTTTGCAAAACCCAAAACCAGTGAAATTGGCACGTGGTGCAATTCGTAAATAAAAACAGAATACAATGATTTGCTAATTATTTTTAACTTATATTTAATTGAATGGACTGCAAAGACAAGATATTTAATGTTCAAACTGAGAAACTTAATTTTTTTTTGCAAATAATCATTAACTTAGAATTTAATGGCAGCAACACGTTGCAAAAACGTTGGCACAGGGGCATTTTTACCACTGTGTTACATGGCCTTTCCTTTTAACATATTCTCTAACTCTAACTTATAATAATAATTCACCCCGATACAATATCCTGCCCCAATACCCTACTGTGCAATATTACCCTTTGAATGCAATACGTCCGACACCGATTGTTATTTATTACTCCGGTACTCTTGTCTTGTTCTGTATATTGTACAGTATTTTTTATTTCTACAGTGTTTTGTATATTGTACAGGATTGCTTATTATTTTTATTGGATAGTAGTCTGTTTATTTCAATTGTTATTTTTTTTCTTTCTTTATTACCTCTTGTATAATTTATTTTTACCCCATATTTGTTCCCACTACCGCACCTTAAGTTGGAGTCCTTAATCTCGTTATATGCAAATATAAAGACAATAAAGTCCATTCTATTCTATTCTATTCTTCTATTCTAAAAACACTCAGTAAACCTTTGGGAACTGAGGAGACCAATTTTTGAAGCTGTTCAGGTGGAATTCTTTCCCATTCTTGCTTGATGTACAGCTCAAGTTGTTCAACAGTCCGGGGTCTCCGTTGTGGTATTTTACACTTTATATTGCGCCACACATTTTCAATGGGAGACAGGTCTGGACTACAGGCAGGCCAGTCTAGTACCCGTACTCTTTTACTACGAAGCCACGCTCTTGTAACACGTGGCTTGGCATTGTCTTGCTGAAATAAGCAGGGGCGTCCATGATAACGTTGCTTAGATGGCAACATATGTTGCTCCAAAACCTGTATGTACCTTTCAGCATTAATGGCGCCTTCACAGATGTGTAAGTTAACCACGTCTTGGGCACTAATACACCCCCATACCATCACAGATGCTGGCTTTTCAACTTTGCGCCTATAACAATCCGGATGGTTCTTTTCCTCTTTAGTCCAGAAGGACACGACGTCCACAGTTTCCAAAAACAATTTGAAATGTGGACTCGTCAGACCACAGAACACTTTTCCACTTTGCATCAGTCCATCTTAGATGAGCTCGGGCCGCATGTGTCCTCAGAAGACGAGGTTCACGAGTGAATATTTAGTCATTGAGTAGGTAAGCGTGTTTCAACTTTCATACTTTTCTTGGCCCAGCGGAGCATTTTAGCATCGTGACGATGACCTCACTGGTGTATTTAAAGCAGGCCAATAGGACTTTCGTCAAAAACAACAAAGACCATTTGACCATCAGCAAGCAGTGATGAGTGGGAGAGTTGGTGTTAAACTTCAGGGCGCTATGATACACAGCCTCTTTTTGGGTGAAAATAAAAGGCACAATTTGATTCTCAAATAAAAGCACACTTTGAAAATAAAAAGGTTCCTTAATAGAAAAATACCAAGATATCTGGAAGATGACAGAGACGGAGAGTCTGTGAACCCTCAGATGGAACAATTGGTTATATAGTTCAGTTCAGTTCAGTTCAGTTTATTTCAAACATGCAAACATTACGATTACAATGTGATGCATCACATATTTCCCGTTGTTTCATTACAGTACGTCCAAAAAGTAGTAGGAAAAAGCAGAGCTTATTTAATCCTACTCCTTTTCACATCATAGCAGTTTCATCCCATTTCTTTGTTCTCTATTTATAACAATAATAATAAATAAATAAAAATACCTTAAGTAAGTAAGCAATTATTAATTACATAAATAATCATTATCTCTTAAAAAACGATTCAAGATATTTAAGCTAAATGTTGTGTTTTGTACTTTGTGAACACTTGTAGTTTGAACAGTCTCTTAAACTGAATCATATTGGTGCTTTGTTTGATTTCTTTGCTTAATCCATTCCATAATTTAATTCCACATACTGATATACTAAAGGTCTTAAGTGTTGTACGAGCATACAAATGTTTATTAGATTTTTCTCTAAGGTTATATTGCTCCTCTTTTGTTGAGAAGAATTGTTGTGCATTCTTGGGTAGCAGGTGATAGTTTGCTTTATACATCATTTTAGCTGTTTGCAAATGCACCTATTCGTTAAATTTCAATAGTTTTGATTCAATAAATAAAAGGTTTGTATGTTCTCTATATCCAACATTATGTATTATTCTAATTAATATATTTTTTAACACTGTTAGTTTACATTACGTACACAGTTCTTGTTGGTTCTGTTGGTATAATTTAGTTCATATCCTTCCAGGTCAAAATCCATTCCTTTTTTAGCATCTATCCATGTTCCTGAGATAGTGATAACTTTGAAGGGTTTGTGGAATTGTTCCAAAAAATGCGTCACGTCGTTGTGGTTTGCACACAAACTTCTGCTTTTTTAAATGCAAAATCAACAGGTTGTTGTCGAATTTAATGTTTTCGTTATATTGTTCGTCCATATAGTAAAAGCAATTATTCCTGGTATGAAAGAATACATTTGTACCTGGATCTATATCCCAATTCTAATTCAAGACTATACTGTTGAAGGTTTTCAGTTCAATACATTCCTGTTGAGCAATCTTTCGTGTTGCTCTATGAATGTCTATACGTGTGGAAGAATGTGCACATGGTGTTTCTTAGTGTTTGAGAACACCATAACTTTAGTTTGGTCTAAATTTATCGCTGTTTTTTAATGATAATTTTCATTGTACAACTAGTGCTGTCAATCACGATAAATCGATATCAATATTTATATATATATATATATATATATATATATATATATATATATATATATATATATATATATATATATATACATACATATATATATATATATATACACAGTACAGGCCAAAAGTTTGGACACACCTTTTCATTTCAATGCGTTTTCTTTATTTTCATGACTATTTGCATTGTAGATTGTCACTGAAGGCATCAAAACTATGAATGAACAGGACTTTATATTCTAGTTTCTTCAAAATAGCCACCCTTTGCTCTGATTACTGCTTTGCACACTCTTGGCATTCTCTCGATGAGCTTCAAGAGGTAGTCACCTGAAATGGTTTTCCCTTCACAGGTGTCATAGTTGTGATGCCTTCAGTGACAATCTACAGTGCAAATAGTCTTGAAAATAAAGAAAACACATTGAAATGAGAAGGTGTGTCCAAGCTTTTGGCCTGTACTATATATATATATATATATATATATATATATATATATATATATATATATATATATATATATATATATATATTATACTCACCCCCTCGTTCCTTAATATGTCTGTTAATGCCACTCCGAGGACGGATCGAAGGCATTTCATCTCAAATACAAGATGCATTCTCTCTTCTTGCACACTTGTGGTCCAGGTCTCTGATGCGTAGGTGGCAATAGGACGGATCAGGTCCTTGAAAAACCTTATTTTCAGTCTTCTTGATACGTCTCTCCTACCTGCGTACTGACGTCAGATCGGGCGGTACAAACGCTCTGAAGTTGACTACATTTTACAAGAAAAGATTGCAACAGCGCTACTTGTAATAAAAATTTAAAAAAAAGAGTCATGTTCATAGAAAAAACACATACAACACGTTGCTCAGTAAATTGTGCAAGTTAGAAATTACTTTTCACAGTAGCACAGCAATATGCATGAGCACTTAAAAAGGCATTAAGATAGTGAATCCAGACCAAACAACATGCAATGAAAGTTTCTATTTACAAAATATTCTGTTGGTGTATAGTGGGGGAGTTCATTGTAAAATATGTTGCACCACTACACTAAATGAAGTAAATCTACAGATTAATTGATTAATCAATTCAATAAATAATGTTTTGATGCAGCTCTCGTTATGACACACATAGATCTAAATACATTATATAACCAAAACTGAAGTGAATTATATTTATATAACGCTTTTTCTCTACTGACTCAAAGTGCTTTACATAAAGAAACCCAATTTCTAAGTTACATTTAAACCAGTGTGGGTGGCACTGGGAGAAGGTGGGTAAAGTGTCTTGCTCAAGGACACAACGGCAGTGACCAGGATGGCGGAAGCGGGGATTGAACCTGGAACCCTCAAGTTGCTGGCACGGCCACTTGAGGCCACAAGTATTTGTATTTGGCCACCTGCCTTGACTCACATATGAACTTGAAGTGCCATCCCATACCTAACACATAGGGTTCAATATGATGTCGGTCCACCTTTTGCAGCTATTACAGCTTCAACTCTTCTGGGGAGGCTGTCCACAAGGTTGCGGAATGTGTTTATCGGAATTCTCGACCATTCTTCCAAAAGCGCATTGCTGAGGTCACACACTGATGTTGGTCGAGATGGCCTGGCTCTCAGTGTCCATTCTAATTCATCTCAAAGGTGTTCTATCGGGTTCAAGTCAGGACTCTGTGCAGGCCAGTCAAGTTCATCCACACCAGGCTCTGTCATCCATGTCTTTATGGACCTTGCTTTGTGCACTGGTGCACAGTCATGTTGGAAGAGGAAGCGGCCCGCTCCAAACTGTTCCCACAAGGTTGGGAGCATGGAATTGTCCAAAATGTTTTGGTATCCTGGAGCATTCAAAGTTCCTTTCACTGGAACTCAGGGGCCAAGCCCAACTTCTGAAAAACAACCCCACACCATAATTCCTCCTCCACTAAATTTCACACTCGGCACAATGCAGTCCGAAATGTAGCGTTCTCCTGCCAACCTCCAAACTCAGACTGGTCCATCAGATTGCCAGGTGGAAAAGCGTGATTTATCACTCCAGAGAAGGCATCTCTACTTCTCTAGAGTCCAGTGGCGACGTGCTTTACACCACTGCATCCCATGTTTTGCATTGGACTTGGTGATGTATGGCTTAGATGCAGCTGCTCGGCCATGAAAACCCATTCAATGAAGCTCTCTGCGTACTGTACGTGGGATAATTGGAAGGTCACATGAAGTTTGGAGCTCTGTAGCAACTGACCGTGCAAAAAGTCGGCGACCTCTTTGCACTATGCGCTTCAGCATCAGCTGACCCCTCACTGTCAGTTAAGGTGGCCTACCACTTGGTGGCTGAGTTGCTGTTGTTCCCAAACTCTTCCATTTTCTTATAATAAAGCCGACAGTTGACTATGGCATATTTAGGAGCGAGGAAATTTTACGACTGGATTTGTTGCACAGGTGGCATCCTGTGACAGTTCCACGCTGGAAATCACTGAGCTCCTGAGAGCGAACCATTCTTTCACAAATGTTTGTAGAAACAGTTTCCATGCCTAAGGGCTTGATTTTATACAAACCCCGTTTCCATATGAGTTTGGAAATTGTGTTAGATGTAAATATACACGGAATACAATGATTTGCAAATCCTTTTCAACCCATATTCAATTGAAAGCTGTTTTTATACCCAATCATGGCACCCACCTGTTCCCAATTTGCCTGTTCACCTGTGGGATGTTCCAAATAAGTGTTTGATGAGCATTCCTCAACTTTATCAGTATTTATTGCCACCTTTCCCAACTTCTTTGTCACGTGTTGCTGGCATCAAATTCTAAAGTTAAAGGGGAACATTATCACAATTTCAGAAAGGTTAAAACCATTAAAAATCAGTTCCCAGTGGCTTATTTTATTTTTCTAAGTTTTTTTCAAAATTTTACCCATCACGCAATATCCCTAAAAAAAGCTTCAAAGTGCCTGATTTTAACCATCGTTATAAACACCCGTCCATTTTCCTGTGACGTCACACAGTGATGCCAACACAAACAAACATGGCGGAAAGAACAGCAAGCTATAGCGACATTAGCTCGGATTCAGACTCGGATTTCAGCGGTTTAAGCGATTCAACAGATTACGCATGTATTGAAACGAATGGTTGTAGTGTGGAGGCAGGTAGCGGAAACGAAATTGAAGAAGAAACTGAAGCTATTGAGCCATATCGGTTTGAACCGTATGCAAGCGAAACCGACGAAAACGACACGACAGCCAGCGACACGGGAGAAAGCGAGGACGAATTCGGCGATCGCCTTCTAACCAACGATTGGTATGTGTTTGTTTGGCATTAAAGGAAACTAACAACTATGAACTAGGTTTACAGCATATTAAATACATTTGGCAACAACATGCACTTTGAGAGTGCAGACAGCCCCATTTTCATCAATTAATATATTCTGTAGACATACCCTCATCCGCGCTCTTTTCCTGAAAGCTGATCTGTCCAGTTTTGGAGTTGATGTCAGCAGGCCAGGGAAGCTAGGGTCGATATTCTTCTCTTGATCATCTTCGGTGGCATAAGGGACGGTGTGAGCCAAGACATCCAGGGGGTTTAGCTCGCTCGTCTGCGGGAACAAACTGCCGCCATTGCTTGCCGTGCTACCGAGGACCTTTGTCCCTGAATTGCTCACACACTCCGGCAGATTCAATGGGGGTCTGGCGGCAGATTTCTTTGACTTTATCGTTGGAAATGCATCTGCTTTGAGTGTCGCAGGATATCCACACATTCTTGCCATCTCTGTCGTAGCATAGCTTTCGTCGGTAAAGCGTGCGGAACAAACGTCCAATTTCTTGCCACTTTCGCATCTTTGGGCCACTGGTGCAACTTGAATCCGTCCCTGTTCGTGTTGTTACACCCTCCCACAACACACCGACGAGGCATGATGTCTCCAAGGTACGGAAAACAGTCGAAAAAACGGAAAATAACAGAACTGATTTGACTCGGTGTTTGAGAAAATGGCGGATTGCTTCCCGATAGGACGCCACGTTGTGACGTCATCGCTCCGAGAGCGAATATTAGAAAGGCGTTTAATTCGCCAAAATTCACCCATTTAGAGTTCGGAAATCGGTTAAAAAAATATATCGTCTTTTTTCTGCAACATCAAGGTATATATTGACGCTTACATAGGTCTGGTGATAATGTTCCCCTTTAATGATTAATTGCAACAAAAAAAAAGTTTATCAGTTTGAACATCAAATATGTTGTCTTTGTAGCATATTCAACTGAATATGGGTTGAAAATGATTTGCAAATCATTGTATTCCGTTTATATTTACATCTAACACAATTTCCCAACTCATATGGAAACGGGGTTTGTGATTAGGACACCTGATTCTCATCATTTGGATGGGTGGCCAAATATTTTCGGCATTATAGTGTATATACTAGAGATGCGCGGATAGACAATTATTTCATCCGCAACCGCATCAGAAAGTCGTCAACCATCCGCAATCCACCCGATCTAACATTTGATCAGAACCGCATGAGCCCGCCATCCGCCCGCACCCGCCCGTTGTTATATATCTAATATAGACGATGCAAGGCATTAGTGAGGTTATAAAGCTTTTGCCTGTTAAAGAAAGGAGACTGATCCAATGCAGCACAGACATTCGCGTGCCACGCTGTCACGACCCAGACGCACACCAGTGCGCAATCATATGGGAGCCGCGCTGAGCGCACCTCCAAGCGCGTCTCGCTGCCGGCGACGGCCGGGTATATGGGCCCGACGCTCCAGCGCCATCCATTTTCAGGGCTAGTTGATTCGGCAGGTGGGTTGTTACACACTCCTTAGCGGGTTCCGACTTCCATGGCCACCGTCCTAGCTGCTGTCTATATCAACCAGGGTGAGCCCCACCCCTTTCGTGAGCGCACTGCGCGCGGAGTGACCCCTGTTACGCGCCCCCGGCAACAGGGGTGGCGGGCAGGTAAGCTGCGCGGGCGGAGCGCGCGGAGTGACCCCTGTTACGAGCCCCCGGCCACGGGGGTGGCGGGCAGGTAAGCTGCTTACCTGCTGCGCGTGACGCCGGCCGCGGCGAAGGCGGACGAGGAGGGGTGTCGGTGCGGTGGGTGCGGTGGTGACCCTGGACGTGCGTCGGGCCCTTCTCGCGGATCGCCTCAGCTACGGCTCCCGGTGGGGCCCTCTCGGGGGAAGGGGCCTCGGTCCCGGACCCCGGCGAGGCGTCCCTTCTCCGCTCCGTAAAAGTGTCCATCTCTTTTTTTTTTTTTCTTCTGTTGTGGCATATGCTGCAGGTGCCTGCTCGTTTTTCGTATGTGGGTAACAACATTTAACTATGTATATATATTTACCAGTTGGTTTAACTGCCACCCGCCTGAATCTATTTAAAATCAAATTGTTTTTTATTTCAACCACCCGACCCGACCCGCCGATAAAATCTAATTTTTTTAAATTTCATCCGCCCGATCCGCAGATAATCCGCGGACTCCGCGGTTGTGCCCGCAAACCGCGCATCTCTAGTATATACATTAACGGGACACACTGGCAGGTGTGAATGGTTGTTTTGTCCTAGTCCTGGATTTGACTACCGGTCGGGGTGTATAGACCGCCTCTTGCCCGACGTTAGCTGACATAGGCTCCAGCTCACTCGTGACCCTAATGAGAATAAGCGGTATAGAAAATAATGGAATGGATGCGGCACCTTTTCATAATACGTAAGTAGGGACCCTGCCTGCTCTATCTTATTACTCCGAGGACCCTCCAGTGCATCCTTCCACCACTCCAGTGTGACCAGTGAACACTCACATGCTGGAAAGAACATTTTGTCCTTCCTAACACACACACACACACTAAATTTAAAGTTGTCAGCTTCCGTTAATCCCTCCATCCCCTTCATGTTGTACGGTAGAGCTCGCCGGAGTCTTAAGCAGACGCCGTGCCATAGTAGGTTGTGTCCGTGATTTGTGTCCAACATGGGGAACAGGATGATCTGAGCTTTTGCGGATGTCGTGCTAAAAAGATAACATCACCTCGCTCCTTGCATTTTTTTTTTCTTTCTCTTGGATGGTTTTGTTCCCTTCCCCGCTCCAATTGTGTCCAATGAAGCAACACGGAACCCAGGCTGAGGAGCTGGTGTCGTACTACGCCGGGTTAATGGAGCAGTCATCTGTGAAATACCTGTTGGAAATAATTGTTGTGGAACAGCTCAAAAAACATTCAAGTCCTACAAATGCTATTTCATGCATTCATTAGCCCCATTGTAGTAGCATATCATACATTACGCACCTTAATTAGCACACCTTGTAATTATCAATATAATATAATGCACAACATTTTAGACCAGAAGCATGTGGGGGTGTCCAAAGTACGGCTGGGGGCTATGTGTGACCTGCAGCAAATATCGTAACGAGTAATTCTCGAAATACTAACTTAAAAAAAAAAAGCGTATTTTCCGGACTTTAAGCCACTACTTTTTTCCCAAGCTTTGAACCCTGCGGCTTATACAAAGGCGCAGCTAAACTTTGGATTTTTTTTTGCTAACAGATAATTATGAAATGGATTAAGCAAAGAAAAATCCAACAATGTACTAAAACTCAAAGTGTTTACAAAGTACAAGTAAGAAGAATAAGGGAAGCACTGTGTAACAGGGGTTAGTGCATGTGCCTCACAATACAAAGGTCCTTAGTTCAATCCCAGTTCAGGATATACATATATTGGTGCAATACATCTTTGGACAGTTTTGACCAGTATTTTAAAGGCCTACTGAAACCCACTACAACCGACCACGCAGTCTGATAGTTTATATATCAATGATGAAATCTTAACATTGCAACACATGCCAATACAGCCGGGTTAGCTTACTAAAGTGCAATTTTAAATTTTGCACGAAATATCCTACTGAAAACAGCTCGGTATGATGACGCCTGCGCGTGACGTCATGGATTGTAGAGGACATTTTGGGACAGCATGGTGGCCAGCTATTAAGTCGTCTGTTTTCATCGCAAAATTCCACAGTATTCTGGACATCTGTGTTGGTGAATCTTTTGCAATTTGTTCAATGAACAATGGAGACAGCAAAGAAGAAAGCTGTAGGTGGGAAGCGGTGTATTGCGGCAGGTGTTGTGCCGGATAACGCACCCCCTTGACTGTTGTGCCGGATAACACAGCCAGTGTTTCATTGTTTACATTCCCGGAAGATGACAGTCAAGCTTTACCATTGGCCTGTGGAGAACTGGGACAACAGAGACTCTTACCAGGAGGACTTTGAGTTGGATATGCAGACGCGGTACCGTGAGTACGCATGCAGCTGCGGCTTCCAAACATTTGATCGCTTGCCCGTACGTGCGTGCCGCTATGTGCATGTCACGTACGTAACTTTGGGGACTTTGGGGAAATATATGTGCTGTATGAACTTTGGGGAGGTGAACGGTACTTTGGGCTGTGGGATTGAGTGTGTTGTGCAGGTGTTTGAGTTGTATTGGCGGGTTATATGGACGGGAGGGGGGAGGTGTTTGTTATGCGGGATTAATTTGTGGCATATTAAATATAAGCCTGGTTGTGTTGTGGCTAATAGAGTATATATATGTCTTGTGTTTATTTACTGTTTTAGTCATTCCCAGCTGAATATCAGGTCCCACCCGCCTCTCACAGCATCTTCCCTATCTGAATCGCTCCCACTGCCCTCTAGTCCTTCACTCTCACTTTCCTCATCCACAAATCTTTCATCCTCGCTCAAATTAATGGGGAAATCGTCGCTTTCTCGGTCCGAATCGCTCTCGCTGCTGGTGGCCATGATTGTAAACAATGTGCAGATGTGAAGAGCTCCACAACCTGTGACGTCACGCTACTCGTCTGCTACTTCCGGTACAGGCAAGGCTTTTTTATCAGCGACCAAAAGTTGCGAACTTTATCGTCGATGTTCTCTACTAAATCCTTTCAGCAAAAATATAGCAATATCGCGAAATGATCAAGTATGACACATAGAATGGACCTGCTATCCCCGTTTAAATAAGAAAATCGCATTTCAGTAGGCCTTTAAGTCAAAGCAGGGCAGCATGGTGGAACAGAGGTTCGTGCGTGTGCCTCACAATGAGAAAGATCCCGGGTTCGATCCTCGGGCTCGGGGTCTTTCTGTGTGGAGTTTGCATGTTCTCCCCGTGACTGCGTGGGTTCCCTCCGAGTACTCCGGCTTCCTCCCACCTCCAAAGACATGCACCTGGGGATAGGTTGATTGGCAACACTAAATTGGCCCTAGTGTGTGAATGTGAGTGTGAATGTTGTCTGTCTATCTGTGTTGGCCCTGCGATGAGGTGGCGACTTGTCCAGGGTGTACCCCGCTTTCCGCCCGAATGCAGCTGAGCTAGGCTCCAGCGACCCCAAAAGGGACAAGCGGTAGAAAATGGATGGATGGAAGTAAGAAGAATCCTACTGAACCTTATTAAAAATTTTAAAATCTTATTAATCTCATAAAAGATGAATAAAGACATCAATTACTTTGTTTGTATTGTTTGATCAGCCGTTTTACTGCCGTGTTTGGAAACAATTAAAGTATATTTAAAAAATATTTCTATGTACCGGTATATATATATATACCCCGCTTTCCGCCCGAATGCATGTGCGGATAATATATGACATTTTTTTTGTTGTGTTCTAAAAGTCCAAATTTCATATAGTTGACACATTGGAACAAAAGAGCTAATTGGTTGAAATGTTGACGCTATAAAATAGGTTGTTTTTTTAAGTCGATACCATTACAGATAACGTCCTGCTTCACAGGAATGATACCAATAATCTATAAAAAATTGTATATGTATTTTTTTATGTAGTTTGTCCATACCTTTCTTTGCGCCTGGGAACATCTTCAGGGGCGCAGGTGTCTTGGTAGGTTTTCAAAACACTTCGTAGCTATGCTGGCGTTATAGGTGGCTGATAACGTTTGATGTGTTAAGACGCAATGTTTTTTTTCTTACCCTGTGGAATGTTTGCAGAACATTTGGTGCAAATAGCAATCAAAATGTCTTCCTCTGAAACATTGAAGTAGTCCCCAATAAACGACACAATGTTTGCTTCCAATGAGCTCAGGGGAAGTTGATGACACGAGTACGAGGAAAGGAACGCTCGATTTTGCTCACCCTGTCCACAGTTTTTTTATTTTTTTATTATTTTATCGGTTCTTGGAACTGTCCTTTAATGTTATCAGATTTATTGGTGTAACGTCACAATTCCTCATATAGGCACAATAATTATATGTCCTGTATTTATCATGCAACCCTACTAATAACACAAAGCTAACATCCAGGCTGTTTTTCTTTTAAAAAAAACAACATATGTCGTAATGGCAATGAAAAAGGATATGTATCAAAATGGTCCCTCATCCTTTGAATATTTAGTGTGTGGTCCACAGTGGAAAAAGTTTGGACACCCATGGTATATATCATCATTTTTTTATATGCCCAACTTTTTGTATAATTTGGTTTTTGATAAAAAACTTCTCGCCAAAATTTTGCCTCAGTTCTTGTATACCATCTCTGTTATTCACTATGGGGTCAAAAAAAAGTTGTAAGTGCCAGCACTTCAATACAAAAGGTTAGAAACACTATTGAATTTAAGAAGAAATGTGATGATCTGTTGCCTGGATCATGTTTTGTTCTGTTAGTTTTACTACTTCAGTTCTGTTTTCAGCACCCCTGGGTTTGTGTTTTGGTTACCATGGGTGCTGATTAGTTTCACTGGCCTCTGATTAGTGTTCGGGACGCTCACCTGCTCCCGGGCACTAATCAGAGAGCTACATATTCCTGTTATTCGCCACACACTGTCTGGCTGTCTTATTTGCTTCCATGCAACACATTACGTTGAATACTTCTGGATTCCTGAGCAATGCTTGGCCATTTTTTTTGTGTTAGTTATTCCATTAGCTCCCCGTGCTATCGGCACGCTTAATTTTTGTATTTCCAACCATTTATGGACAATAAATAATTTTCTTACCTGTACACTGCATCCTGAGTTCCATCTGCATCTTGGGAGAACAACCCACACATAAACATGTGACCACACCGTAACAAGAAACTTGGAGCAATGATACTAAGTTGGCTTCCGTATATCTGTCATGAGGTGGGTTGAGTAGCCAAAAATGACTTACTTTAAAGTCATATTACTCAATTATAAAGTATTCGTCCAATTAGTTACTTGAGTAAGAGTAAGTAAGTATTCAGTGAAAAAAACTACCGAAGTACTGAGTAACTTCTAATTTATTGAGTTGCTATTTTTCAGTAGTACTTGCATTACAGCCGTAGTTGGTGTGTTTGTGTGTGTGTGTGTGTGTGTGTGTGTGTGTGTGTGTGCGAGAGATGCACCACATGTACTTCAAAAATGCACATTTTACAGTCACTTATGATGTTGTAACAGGGCTAATGTTAGTATATGCACAGCTAAAACACTAAAAGAACATGTCTGTAGTTGGAGGTAAAATTCTTGTACGCTGAAATGTGAACATTTCTACTGACACAGATGACAGCACATGATATAAAGGTTGTTTTTATAGTTTGTAAGGTAAACACTGATTGAAGAAGTATGCCGCCTCTTCTGATGGAGATCCGCACAAAAGTATTACATTTTTACAGTGTGGTCATGTAACTGCTAGGCTCCATTTGATTGGTGAAATAGAGTTAAACAATACTAGTGCTTACGATGGATTGGGGAAACAGAGTTATCTGCTCGAAGAAGTCTCTCTGACACACTAAACAAATATACATTTACAGACACACTAAACAAATATACATTTACAAGCAGTAATCAATATATTAAATTACATATAATGATGATTAGAGGTGTCCCAATTCAACCAATATTGGAGCCTTGTTGGCCGATACCGACATTCTTTCATACTGATTGTGAACGAAGTTCCGAAAGAAAGTGCAGTTCCCATTTAAGCAGTGGCGGGCCATCCGTTTCCTACCCAGGCCTTCAATCATGTTCTACTTCAGTGGTTCTTAACCTGGGTTCGATCGAACCCTAGGGGTTCGGTGAGTCGGCCTCAGGGGTTCGGCAGAGCTTCCGCTGCGGAGGTCAAGACACACCAGACTCATCGTGTAAACAAAAACTTCTCCCTGTCGGCGTATTATGGATACCCCCAAACAATGTTCCCTCTAATTTTCCATATGTGTGAGCAAACGCAAAAACTCCTTGAGCATTCAGTGGAGCACATGTGAGTGACATCAGACGTGCACATGCACTGTGGCCACACCTGCAGCACACCTGTACCAAACCTGACTAAATTACAAGTTCAATGTTTTATTATTGTAATCAAATGATAGCATTCATTTCCATGAGATTATTTTCTAATATAAGTGTTTTGGCCACTTACAATGACTATACCATACTGTTTTTCATGAGCTGTGTACTAGTATTATATGTCTGGGTGGGGGGGTCCTACTTTGGAAATAATGTGTACCCCTTTCAGATATCTCATTTAGTTCCCACTAAAACATTCACATGTTGCACAATGAGATGTAAACATGGGATTATGTGAACATTCTGTAACTTTCTGTTTGTAAAATATATCTTTATTAGTATTTTTTTAATATAACAACATAATTTTATGATTACGATTCGGGTTCGGTGAATGGGCATATGAAACTGGTGGGGTTCCGTACCTCCAACAAGGTTAAGAACCACTGTTCTACTTAGTCCGACTTAAATAAATACCTCTCAAAATACCACAATTTATGTCACCACATGACCATGGCTGGAGAAATACTACACAAAAACACACTTGCGCACTACTCCGCATTGAATCACCTCAACAGTGTACAAAACTGGCTTTTTTTCAGCACATTTAAAAATCAGCAAATAAAACATATCTCTACGTGGTATTATCAAAATTAGAATACTTGTAAAAAATCATATTGAACGTGAAAAAATAGAGAAATAAAATATTCTGACTCACAATTTGTAGAACTCATCCGACGGCACATAAGCCAGTGGTAACGCTCGAAGTTGAATGATTCGAGTAGAAGTGGCAAGCAAACCATTTCACCGCCGGGAAAGCTTAGCTAGATTCCAGGGTTGGCCGACCTTGTTTCACAAGATGTAGTTTCTCTTTGAAAATATCCTTCTTGAAAATGTCCTTGCAAATATATATCTGCTACCTAATCAACGTTTTGCTGTCCCTCTGTGTGGGTTAAAACGTGAGTACCGGGGATTTCTCTGAGTATCCAATCACAGTCACGTTTAACGTAAGGCTACCTGGATGGACTACTGTCAACAACTCCTGATCTAATTGGCTATCGCAACTGTCTATCAACTGAATGTCCTCCATTCGTTGATTCAGAAGGCGCCCGGCAGAATTCATACGGCGCTGGCAACAAGCTAGCTGAATTTTAATTGGATAAAAACTCTGATAATAATAATAACAATAATAATACATTTTATTTATAAGGCGCCTTTCTGGGCACTCAAGGACACCGTACAAAATCACAACAATAAAATCAAATTGGATAAAAAAAAACAACAGCAACAACAAGAACAACAAAGAGAAAAGAAAAGATGATTACAATGAATATGCAGTCAGGAATAGGTGTGTTTTGAGTCTTGATTTGAAGAGGGATATTGAATCTAAGTTGCGAAGGTCTGGTGGTAAAGAGTTCCAAAGATGTGGGTCAGAGCGGCTGAAAGCTCGGGCACCCATGGTGGACAGTTTAAATAAAGGGACAGTGAGATGGATGGATGAAGAGGATCTTAGGGAATGTGAGGGCGTGGCGACATGGATCAGGTCAGAGAGATATGATGGAGAGAAGTTAACGTAAAAACTAAATTAAGAACACAATTATCCACCCATCCATCCATTTTCTACTGATTGCCCCTCTCGGGGTCACAGGGGGTGCTGGAGCCTATACCAGCTGCATTTGGGCGGAAGGCGGGGTACACCCTGGACAAGTCGCCACCTCATCACAGGGCCAACACAGATAGACAGACAACATTCACACTCACATTCACACACTAGGGCCAATTTAGTGTTGCCAATCAACCTATCCCCAGGTGCATGTCTTTGGAGGTGGGAGGAAGCCAGATTACCTGGAAGGAACCCACGCAGTCACGGGGAGAACATGAAAACTCCACACAGAAAGACCCCGAGCACGGAGATTGAACCCAGGACCTTCTCATTGTGAGGCACACGCACTAACCGCTGTACCAACGTGCAAAAAATGTACTTTAATTAATTTATCATAATGATTTATGTTAGGCCAGCTGGCCCTGACGGCACACCATTGCCTTTAAATAAATGGAACAGAATAAACTGTACATTTATAGATAAATATACTTTTTCGGAACAATTATTGTAATTAAAAGTGTGACCGGTTTTTACAAAACTTTTTTTTGAAGGGGAAATTGCAAACTTCCTGTTGATTTTTGCTGGGAGTTGTTTATCTATGAAATGTAGGTCGAAGTGAGACCTACATAGAGGTTTTTGTTTCATGTCTCTACGACATTCGTACTGGAAGTTACAGGCAGTTTTGTCTGAGTTTTCTTCCTAGGAGCAGTTTTGTCTGTGTTTTCTTCCTACGGGGCGCTAAAGCGCAATTTTGAGTTTTGGGGTTAGGTTTTTTTATTAGATCGCAATTTTCGCCAGTCCTGATGTGTGTGCCCAGTTTGGTGAGTTTTGAAGCATTTTAAGGGGGTCAAATTACAGCTCAAAGAGGCAAAAGTGTCTGTGTTTACTAAACTTTTATTTTGAAGGGAAAATAGCAAACCTCCTGGTGATTTTTGCTGAAAGATGTCAGTGTATAATTTTTCGGACCAATTATTGTAATTAAAATCACTGACATCAGGACGCATCTTGTCACTCGTTCTTTACTTTTTGCACCAAAACACACGCATGCACCAGTCCTTAATGCGCTCACATACTCTACTGTTTTTTTTTCATTCATAAACATTAAGTTAATTGGAAACTCTAAATTGCCCTGCGATGAGGTGGCGACTTGTCCAGGGTGTACACCGCCTTCCGCCCGATTGTAGCTGAGATAGGCTCCAGCGCCCCCCGCGACCCCAAAGGGAATAAGCGGTAGAAAATGGATGGATGGATGGAAACTCTAAATTCCGTATGAGAGCACCCATGTCTTTTGTAGGGATATGGTGTTAAATGCAGCAAACACCACATTCCCCCTCATAAATCCTGCTCTTTCTTTCATAAGCATGCTTTTGTTTGCCGTGTGATCGTCTGACCCAGCTGCGGTTCAGGATGTGTCAGACAGAATGCTTGATGCTGCACTTCTTTACAAACAGCCTCGACCCGGTGGCCCTGCAGGTCTGCACGCACGTCGTTGAATAGAAAAGGGTCTGCCGGGGTCGAGCTAAGCCTCCTGCGTGCAGAATCGGGCCGGGATAGCGAGAGGGTGATTAGAGTAGCGTGTGGCAAAACGAAGAAATGTTTAAGTCTAATCCTATTTTCTCACAGCAAAGACGACTCTTCAGGTTGCCGAATTGTTTTGCATCCTTAACGATACTGGCATGCACTTCCTGCTTTCTATTTTGTCAAGTGTTGCCAGACAGCACAGGTAGCATTTTGTTTAGGTGTTTGACTTCTATCTGCTGCTGCATGAGCGCCAACATCCTCCTGGTGGAACAAAACTAACCTGAAGCCTGCTGTGCTGACGGGACCTTCCTTTTGTCCTATGATTAACGATTGTGTTGTAGCTGATGATGCTTTTCGTGCGTGCGCTTGCATGTAAAGGTGGAGAGTAGTAAACGTTAGGTCATGCCTGAGGTGTTTTGCGACTGTTTTATCAGATCATGGTATTTTTCTGTGTGCAACTATTTGGTCCTGCCTTGCGCTCTTATTTTGTGGTTTTTCACTTCCTGTTTTCTCCTTTCCTGCAGAAGCTTTGAGCACTTTTCCCCTCACCTGTTTTCTGCTTGCGACACCCTTCGGTTGTCGGTACATTATTCACTGGTCACTGTTGATGATTCTTTCCATGCTGAGCTCAAGTACGTACGTACTTTGTGGACGCCGTCTGCTCCATATTCTTTGTAAGTGTTTTTTGCTGTGTTCCAGCATTTTGTTTTGTTTCTTTTATAGTCTGTCCAGTCAGAGCACTTCCCCGTTGCTCTCGGTTTTTGTTTGTTTGATCACTAAATAACCTTTTTTTTTTTTTACTACACGCTTCCTCCTCGTTTGTCTGCACTTTAAATTATTACAACCTTCGTCGTGCTACACGGCGCACCCTTGACACAACTGTTCAAACGCAGATATCCTCAGCTGTGCTCTTTCGTCTTTCTCTTCTTATCAATATCAAGACAGGCACTGGCGAGCAACATAAATGAAAGAAGTAATTAAATGTTCAAATATATCCATTTTTTTCAGTCATGACCCCCCTCCCCTGTAAAACAGAAATACCGCCAACTGCCTGAATTTAAAGGCCTACTGAAATGCGATTTTCTTATTTAAACGGGGATAGCAGGTCCATTCTATGTGTCATACTTGATCATTTCGCGATATTGCCATATTTTTGCTGAAAGGATTTAGTAGAGAACATCGACGATAAAGTTCGCAACTTTTGGTCGCTAATAAAAAAGACTTGCCTGTACCGGAAGTAGCAGACGAGTAGCATGATGTCACAGGTTGTGGAGCTCCTCACTTTCGCACATTGTTTACAATCATGGCCACCAGCAGCGAGAGCGATTCGGACCGAGAAAGCGAGGATTTCCCCATTAATTTGAGCGAGGATGAAAGATTTGTGGATGAGGAAAGTGAGAGTGAAGGACCAGAGGGCAGTGGGAGCCATTCAGATAGGGAAGATGCTGTGAGAGGCGGGTGGGACCTGATATTCAGCTGGGAATGACTAAAACAGTAAATAAACACAAGACATATATATACTCTATTAGCCACAACACAACCAGGCTTATATTTAATATGCCACAAATTAATCCCGCATAACAAACACCTCCCCCCTCCCGTCCATATAACCCGCCAATACAACTCAAACACCTGCACAACACACTCAATCCCACAGCCCAAAGTACCGTTCACCTCCCCAAAGTTCATACAGCACATATATTTCCCCAAAGTCCCCAAAGTTACGTACGTGACATGCACATAGCGGCACGCACGTACGGGCAAGCGATCAAATGTTTGGAAGCCGCAACTGCATGCGTACTCACGGTACCGCGTCTGCGTATCCAACTCAAAGTCCTCCTGGTAAGAGTCTCTGTTGTCCCAGTTCTGGCCGTGTTTGTGTTGCTGAAGTCGGCCGCAATACACCGCTTCCCACCTACAGCTTTCTTCTTTGTTGTCTCCATTGTTCATTGAACAAATTGCAAAAGATTCACCAACACAGATGTCCAGAATACTTTGGAATTTTGCGATGAAAACAGACGACTTAATAGCTGGCCACCATGCTGTCCCAAAATGTCCTCTACAATCCGAGACGTCACGCGCTGACGTCATCATACCGAGACGTTTTCAGCAGGATATTTTGCGCAAAATTTAAAATTGCACTTTAGTAAGCTAACGTATTGGCATGTGTTGCAATGTTAAGATTTCATCATTGATATATAAACTATTAGACTGCGTGGTTGGTAGTAGTGGGTTTCAGTTGGCCTTTAATTCCTATTGAGAATGTATTTATTTATCTGTGCAACATACTGCGTGAGTAACATTCTTTATATATGCCGCTGACAATTTTCTATTCTTTTACAAACTTTCCCTGTACACATGTGTTCCCGTGCACTTATTACTTCTACTTGGTAGAACAGGAAGCTTGATAATTACAATGAGCACTGCTACCATCTAGCCTCAGGTTTGTGCATTGTTCTAACTGGGATATGTGCCCAGCAACATTTTTGGTCAATTTATTTGCTCTTGATCCGATTTTGTCCAACAAAATTACTAATATCACCACAGCAGCTCTGTTAGTTTAAAATATCGTATGAAAACACAAATAGAATCAAAGCTGCAAGCACCTCGGTGCAACCCGGGGTTTATGCGGGTTGTAGGGCACGCATGACCCATATGGCTCAATGCCTCGACACACCTTCAAAAAACTCAGGAAGATTAGAGCATGTGGATGGAAGTTGTGACTGTTATAATATTCCACCATAAGGGGGCGATATTGGTGATATGATTGCCTCGTCTTGATCAGTTCCCGAAATTGAAGCCTCAAATCATTTTGGAAAGAGAGCTGATCATAAAGTCAAGTAATGACTGTTTGATTGGGGATGGCGAGGAGCAGTTTTCACCACCAGACCTCCCCCAACCACGAAAAGGTATGGATAGGTAGGATAGTAAAGAAGTAATTCTTATCAATATCAGATTTTGTGGAGCCAAGTTACGAACGTTAAAAAGTTTTCTGGCAAACCATCAGATCAAAGTTTGGCGCCATGCGACGGCCACATCTTATGGCGTAGGCAAAATTCCTTCTCAATTTATCATCACCCATCTGACTAGTATTTATCATTTTAACCGTGGGCTAATTTGGTCAATCAGAATCGGAATCAGAAGTACCTTATTAATCCCCTAAGGGAAATTAAGAAAGTCCCTAGGACGAGTTCGTTAAAGTACGACCCATTTTTATGGATAAAAATAGCCGACGGAAACCAAGATGGCCAACTTCCTGTTTGTTTTCCAATTTGGGTTCTGGAGACTTTTACGTGCATCCTGTCATTAAGGACGTCTCCAGCGATTTTCCTGATGAAACGTAAATCTGGCTGCATGGGCTAATTTTTTTTTCTAATTTTGAAGGGGGCAATTTTGAAAGGTTGTGTTCGGGACTCCGAAAATCAAAAATTTGATGCGTTTGCAAAATTGGTGTGTTTCTGTGCTTGTTCAAAGCTTCAAAAATGTGATCGGAGTGCAAGAATAGTAATAAACCAAGCAAATTCAAATGAAATAATAAAGTAAAAAAGCCTGCTCAGTGATCTTGTGGTTAGACTTTGACTTAGACTTAGACTTAAACTTCCTTTTATTGTCATTCAAATTTGAACTTTACAGTACGGATAAGAACAAAATTTCGTTGCATTAGCTCGTTGTAGCACAGGATAAAAGAGCAATAAGGTGCAGATATAAATAAATAGATTACTGTACATATAAATATATTGCATTTTTGCATATGCATCCACGTTTATGGATGTATGTTATATTGTCTTTATATTCCAGCGAGTTAATCCGTTTTTGGGGGGAATTGAGGGGATTATTATGATGCGTTCAAGAGTCCGCCCTGAGATTGGTGAGTTCAAACCCCGGCCGAGTCATACCAAAGAGTATAAAAATGGGATCCATTACCATACTTGCCAACCCTCCCGATTTTTCCGGGAAACTCCCGAATTTCAGTGCCCCTCCCGAAAATCTCCCGGGGCAACCATTCTCCCGATTTCCACCCGGACAACAATATTGGGGGCGTGCCTTAAAGACACTGCCTTTAATGTCCTCTCTCACCTGAAACCTTCACCCCTTAACAGCCGCATGCTGTCCAGGCGTCCGCTTTTCCTCCATATTTAATAGCGTACCGGCCCGGTCACATAAAAATGTAGCGTTGGACGGGTTTAACAATGATCTTTACTCGAAGATGTAAAGAAATGCTGACACGTTGTATGTTCTTTTAACTGGTTTAATGACAACGCAAGGCATACTTCGTCAACAGCCATACATGTCACACTGACGGTGGCCGTGTAAACAACTTTAACACTGTTACAAATATGCGCCACACTGTGAACCCACACCAAACAAGAATGACAAACACATTTCGGGAGAACATCCGCTCCGTAACACAACATAAACACAACAGAACAAATACCCAGAATCCCTTGTAGCACTAACTCTTCCGGGACACTTCAATAACGTTCAATCCCCACCTTCTACCATCCTAGTCACGTCCGGTGTCCTTGGGCAAGACACTTTACCCTTGCTCCTGATGGGTGCTGGTTAGCGCCTTGCATGGCAGCTACCGCCATCAGTGTGTGAATGTGTGTGTGAATGGGTGAATGTGGAAATACTGTCAAAGCGCTTTGAGTACCTTGAAGGTAGAAAAGCGCTATACAAGTATAACCCATTTATCATTTATCTATGACTTTTGGAGCTCAGTGCACAACTGCGCACACAACAAGAAGGAGACGAAGCAGAAGGACGAAAAAGAGACATGGCGACGACGCAAGTTCCAAAATGATTGGAAAAAAGAATTTCATTTCATCCAGAAAAGCTCGAAGGGGAAGAGGTATGCTGCCTGCACCTCAACCCCGCCCCCCAACCCCGCCCCCAACACTCCCCCGCCCGCGCAACCACGCCCCCCCCCTCCCCCCCCAACCATGCCCCCAACGCCCCCCCCACCCCCCCATCCCCACCATCTCCCGAATTCGGAGGTCTCAAGGTTGGCGAGTATGCCCATTACCTCCCTGCTTGGCACTCAGCATCAAGGGATGGAATTGGGGGTTAAATCACCAAAATGATTCCAGAGTGTGGCTGCCGCTGCTGCTCACTGCTCCTCTCACCTCCCAGGGGGTGGAACAAGGGGATGGGTCAAATGCAGAGGGTAATTTCACCACCCCTAGTGTGTGTGTGTGTGTGACTATCAGTGGTACTTTAACTTTACTTTAAATTCAATAGGGCTTTTGCAGCTTCTTGTTGCGGTAGAAAATGGATGGATGGATGGATGGATGGATGGATAAATGTTGCTTGGGCCCCAGAAATATGCACAGATAGAGAAAAAAGCATGTCAACAAACTCTCTGTGTTGAAAGTCACAAGTAAATTCAATACTTAGTTTGGGTTATGTCAATAACCGCTCATGTCTGTGTCATTAAGCTCCACTGCATTACTAAAAGCAGAAACTTTCCCAGGGCTGGATTAGATTTGTTTTTTTGCTGCTGGGACTTGAAATGCAGGTTTCATGAGGAAGAGGCGCTCGGATTTACTCTTTCAGGAGAGGAGGCGAGCGACTAAGAGGGATGTCGTTGCTGATTTTGATCCCGCGCTGCAGGGGGATGCTGAGGAATCTGGTGGGTGTTCGCTGCGTGTGTGTGTGTGAAGAAGGCCAGCCATCAGCATGTTCTTCTGTGGGATATTTTATCGAGTTGTTTCTTTCGGTTGCTGCTGACCGCTCATCCGCCAGCTCATAAGGACGCTGCCGCTGTCTGCACTTGAAGGTTAAACGTGTCCATTAGCTTCTGTTTATATGACGTGTTGTTGTGAGAAACCACATTACTGTCTTTCTTTAATCAGCACGGGGTTCTGTCACAATCACGGCCCTGCGGTGCACGAGCCCCAAATGTGCTGTCTTTGCACTCCTCTGTATCAACATCGCTTATTATCACAGCCGGCCGAGGAACACCCCGCACTAAAGTGTGTGAATGTGCGTTTATGCCAATCTCCAACTGTGCAGCAATTATTGCAGAGTTGTGTGGTTTGGAGTGCATGTTTCATTAGAAGCACTCTGGTGTTGCTCTTCACGTTCAAGGGAAAAATGGTATCATGGCGATGCTCTCTAGAACATAAGTGGTTGATGACATAACCAAAAATCGAAATTAGCCATTTCTTGCATCTTGATTTTCCTTTTTTTTGTGCCTATTTTTATTTCAGTCCTCTGTTTTCCTATATACTCTTATTGTCAGGCTTGGTCAAAAATCGGACTCAGATGCAGAGTAGGGAACAATCCGGCAGGCTTTTATTTTGAAAGTTTATTTTCACCTCCAGAGTCAGGGCAAATCAACATAGGCTATAACCTGACTAGTCGGCGAAAAAAGGTTCCACAAAAAGGAACAACCGAAAATCACTCCGAAAGGAGGAAACACAAGAACAATAACGAATTAAACTTGGCGCAGGATATAATCTATGAAATTTATCATAAACAAAAACCGCTCCAAAACGAGGGAGAAACAATGACTATTAAACTTCTACACTGTATCTTATCTAAAATAGGTTAACAAAAGGTGTCACTCAAAAAATTTAGGAAAAGGAAGAACTGTAAGAAAAAACTGAAAACTCACCACTTAGGTTGCAAAACTAAATAACCAAAATCACTCTGCTGAGGAGGAGAACAAGAAAACTCAAAATATCAACAAGGGAATTCAGGATCGAGATATTCAAACAAGAGACAATGCAAGGCTTGGACATGAAGCAAGAGAGGCACAAACAAACGAGACAATCTGGCACAGAACAAAGGGAGGCGTGGGCTTATACGACACATGAGGGTATTGGGGAACAGGTGGAAACAATCAGGAATCAGGGATGACATCGAGTGATGACACAAAAGGAAGGCCAAGTGACCTGAAACAAGAGGAGAGTTACTTTTCAAACTAAAACATGCAATTCACAAGACAGAAAAAACCAAGACAAGACATCCCTCACCACGGTGTGACACTTATCTAACAGAGCTTCCCTGGTAATTGTGTTACTTTCCTTATGTACAAATCTTTCTTCTGGTGACTAATAAATAAATGGGTGCATTTTGTTCGTTGCATGGTAATACTGCCATGCTTTTATTTTCAAGCTTAGTTTGTACCAGGAAAGCGCGAGGCTGCATGGTAGCGGTAATTGTGACAGGAGACGAGGCGCACATGCAGGGAAGAATGTTTTTAATTAGCTACACTAGTGCAACAGGAAAGTGCACTAGTGAAGCAAGCAAAGCATGAAATAATGCACGAAACAAATCAGTTTACACACTCAACTGACTGGCCTATAAAGAAGTCTGACTGGCACCCCGGAAGAGGTATGATTGCCAGACAGGTGAGGGAGTGGAGCCAGACAGGAAATGGAACGAAAATAAGAGCACAAGTACAAAAATAGGCCTGAAATGACAGGTCATGACCAGTGTTGGGACTAACGCGTTACTTTGTAACGCGTTACTGTAACGCCGTTAGTTTCGGCGGTAACTAGTAATCTAACGCGTTATTTTTTTATATTCAGTAACTCCGTTACCGTTACTACATGATGCGTTACTGCGTTATTTTACGTTACTTTTTATGTAGTATAAAGTGTGTTTTATCGGAGGGCTGCTGTGTCGTTCTGATTCTTCTTGTGTCACAAGCCGGAGAAGAGAGAGAGACATGCGCTCTGTGTGGGTGTGTCTGAGTGTGAGTGTGGGGAGCGAGGGGGGGGCGTGTCTGATCATGGCGGAGCCAGAAGTCGAGTTTGCTAACATAGAGATATTTTCACTACTTTTCTTTTGTCGAGCACAAAGAAAATAACATTTTAGTTAAATGTAAATTGTGCTTTGGATCAAAGACGCCATCTACTGCCCAAAACAGCAATTCAAATCTGCTGAAACAAGCTACATAGCAACATACTTTGACGAAGCTAGTAAAGAGAGACAGAGACTCTGATGCCACTTCACCTCCACCACCACCACCATTCACCGCTGAAGGTACACACTCTGTCAATCAATGTTCTCTCTAATTGTTCATGTGTGAGCAAATGCAAAAAGTCCCTGAGCATTGAGTGGAGTCCATGTGAGCAACTTTAGACGTGCACACTGTGGCTACACCAGCAGCACACCTGTCCCAAACCTCACTAAATAACAACTTACATCTCCATCCATCCATCCATTTTCTACCGCTTGTCCCTTTCGGGGTCGCTGGAGCCTATCTCAGCTGCATTCGGGCGGAAGGCAGGGTACACCCTGGACAAGTCCCCACCTCATCACAGGGCCAACACAGATAGACAGACAACATTCTCTTATTATTAGAATCAAATGACAGCAGTCATTTCCATTTCTAATATAAGTGTTTAGGCCCACTTATAATGACAATAACAAAAAATATTGTTTTTCATGAACTGTGTACTTGTATTGTTTGTCTGGGTGGAGGTCTTGCTTTGGAAATAATTTGTACCCCTTTCAGACATTGCATTTAGTTCCCATTAAAACATTCACATGTTGCACAATGAGATGTAAGCAGTGGATCATGTGTACATTCCTGCAACTTCCTGTTTGTAAAAAATATATTTTTATTAGTATTTATTTAATATACTAACAGCATTTAATGATTAATATTTATAAATTAAGATTCCTAATAAATGACACTAGAATAAGCACACATTTGATTGGTAAATCATAGTGTAACGACCTGGAATGACACTTTATGTGTGGTGTTGGAGTTGTCCGACTTTTTGTGTGGCTGTAAACGCATCACTGGCTAAGTGCCATATGTGCAAGTGTTGGCGCACGTGAGAGAGCGAGCGGCTGCTGTTGCTATAACAAAGTTGCTTTTGGTCTGGTTTGTACTGCAGAAAATGACCAGTTTTGCTAGATATAATTTTTTTTACTAATGTTTTGGTGATGTGTTTATGGCCGACAGTAAAGAGTTTTGCTCAGTAAAGTGATGGATGGAATTCATGTCCTCAAAGCGTCTCGACAGACGTTACAATATTTGAACAATGATGACGAAAACGGTTTTCTCTGTCGTGTCCGTGTCGTCTCGAAAATTGTTATGCGCTTATTTTTTTATTTGATTTTGTGCATGGCATAGATTTGCCGTGCGCAGAGGACGCTTGAGCAGTGCGCAATTGCACATGCGCGCTCCTGAGAGGGAACGTTGCTGTCAATTCTCTTATATACTCTTTCATTCTAGACTTCTAGAGTGTTTGATTATCACATCACTCTAAATGTATAGACTATAAAGTTCACAAACATAAAGAGGGATCCTAGTGGGCCAGGCCAATCTTTCCTTATCTCTCAACTAAAACTGGGGAAATGTGTAGTGTTCTGGGTTTCAGACATGATTTTGTATAAGAATTACTTGAGGAAGAAAATGCCTGGTTAGACTTTGTGTATGTAGTGTGTGCCTTTCTTGGTTTACATCTATGCTGTTATTATGCTGTTTGTTACTTATGTATGTTATGTTGCAGCTATTTAAAATAGTTTTGTCAATTTGTTCTGGCCAGAAACAAATTGGCCTTTGTAACATATCTTTGTCTTTGTGTGTTGTATGTAGACCACATGGCTTAGCAGAGTTGAGTGATGCAAATGCATGTCAAGTTGATCAACAGATTGTATTATTGTCCAGTGCAATAACAGTACTGAAACGAAGGCTAAAAGGGCATTAATTGGAGCTTTAAAAAAAAGAAGAAAAAAGAAGTAACTAAATAGTTACTTTTCACAGTAACGCATTACTTTTTGGTGTAAGTAACTGAGTTAGTAACTGAGTTACTTTTGAAATGAAGTAACTAGTAACTGTAACTAGTTACTGCTTTTCAGTAACCAACCCAACACTGGTCATGACATAAGGTGCAGTTTAGTAATGTTGCTGTTGTTTAGCGATGCTGTTTAGCACTGACGATAAAGTTAAAAATATTACTACACATGTCGACATAATCACATTTTTAATTTTTCATAGAAATGATCCCTCTGTAATAGACTCACTTTTGGAAACCCCCATAAATCAGGAAGGCATCATTTCTAAAATGTGTATCTTAATTTCCCATCTTTAAAGGGGAACATTATCACAATTTCAGAATTGTTAAAACCATTAAAAATCAGTTCCCAGTGGCTTATTATATTTTTCGAAGTTTTTTTCAAAATTTTACCCATCACGCAATATCCCTAAAAAAAGCTTCAAAGTGCCTGATTTTAACCACCCGTCCATTTTCCTGTGACGTCACATAGTGAAGCCAACACAAACAAACATGGCGGAAAGAACAGCAAGCTATAGCGACATTAGCTCGGATTCAGACTCGGATTTCAGCGGCTTAAGCGATTCAACAGATTACGCATGTATTGAACCGGATGGTTGTAGTGTGGAGGCAGGTAGCGAAAACGAAATTGAAGAAGAAACTGAAGCTATTGAGCCATATCGGTTTGAACCGTATGCAAGCGAAACCGACGAAAACGACACGACAGCCAGCGACACGGGAGAAAACGAGGACGAATTCGGCGATCGCCTTCTAACCAACGATTGGTATGTGTTTGTTTGGCATTAAAGGAAACTAACAACTATGAACTAGGTTTACAGCATATGAAATACATTTGGCAACAACATGCACTTTGAGAGTGCAGACAGCCCAATTTTTATCAATTAATATATTCTGTAGACATACCCTCATCCGCGCTCTTTTCCTGAAAGCTGATCTGTCCAGTTTTGGAGTTGATGTCAGCAGGCCAGGGAAGCTAGGGTCGATAGGGGGTTTAGCTCGCTCGTCTGCGGGAACAAACTGCCCCCATTGCTTGCCGTGCTACCGAGGTCCTTTGTCCCTGAATTGCTCACACACTCCGGCAGATTCAATGGGGGTCTGGCGGCAGATTTCTTTGACTTTATCGTTGGAAATGCATCTGCTTTGAGTGTCGCAGGATATCCACACATTCTTGCCATCTCTGTCGTAGCATAGCTTTCGTCGGTAAAGTGTGCGGAACAAACGTCCAATTTCTTGCCACTTTCGCATCTTTGGGCCACTGGTGCAACTTGAATCCGTCCCTGTTCGTGTTGTTACACCCTCCGACAACACACCGACGAGGCATGATGTCTCCAAGGTACGGAAAACAGTCGAAAAAACGGAAAATAACAGAGCTGATTTGACTCGGTGTTTGAGAAAATGGCGGATTGCTTCCCGATGTGACGCCACGTTGTGACGTCATCGCTCCGAGAGCGAATATTAGAAAGGCGTTTAATTCGCCAACATTCACCCATTTAGAGTTCGGAAATCGGTTAAAAAAATATATGGTCTTTTTTCTGCAACATCAAGGTATATATTGACGCTTACATAGGTCTGGTGATAATGTTCTCCTTTAAGAGACATCTCTTGACAAAATTAGAAACGACCGGGAAGCAGAATTTGGCAAAGTTTTGGATGACAATGACTGCAAATCTGCATAGATACAAATAAATGATAGCACATCTTGTTCAAAACTTAATCTAATACAGTTTAAGGTTGTCCATCGCGTATATTTTACTAACGCTAAACTTTCCAAAATGTATGCCAATATTGCAGATACTGCAAACATGACACATGTTCTGGTCCTGTCACTGCCTGAAAGCCTACTGGATTAATATTTTTAAACATCTTGCAGATGCACAACATTTTAAATTGACTCCTTGTGCAGAATTGCCTATTTTCGGAATTTCCACCAAACTATCAAAAAATTATGCAGATTTTTAGGGATAGTATTGCCTTTGCATCATTTATAGCTCGTAGAAGGATTTTATTG
The DNA here is from genome assembly GCF_033978685.3 of Nerophis lumbriciformis. Taxonomy (NCBI): domain Eukaryota; kingdom Metazoa; phylum Chordata; class Actinopteri; order Syngnathiformes; family Syngnathidae; genus Nerophis; species Nerophis lumbriciformis. Next base: position 4,338,693 of record NC_084562.2, on the reverse strand, counting down.
GAGTGGAAATCACAGTTAGCCCCTAAATCCTCCCTATCGTTTAAGGACCTCCTGTTTTTCTTAGATTTAGAGAAAATTAAATTTAATATGAGGTAGGGCTGCAACAAACGATTAATTTGATAATCGATTAATCTGATGATTATTACTTCGATTAATCGATTAATAATCGGATAAAAGAGACAAACTACATTTCTATCCTTTCCAGTATTTTATTGAAAAAAAAACCCCCAGCATACTGGCACCATACTTGTTTTGATTGTTGTTTCTCAGCTGTTTGTAATTGTAGCAGTTTATAAATAAAGGTTTATAAAAAAATATATAAAAAATGTAAATAAATAAATAAATAAAAGCCTCTGCGATGACTAAATTAATCGGCAACTATTTTTATAATCGATTTTAATCTATTTAATCGATTAGTTGTTGCAGCCCTAATATGAGGGGTACACCAAAACAATTTGACTTGACCTTGGGCAGTATGATTAGTTACATAGCTAAAGTAAAGACACTATAGAACAAATGTGACACTCACTGTGGACAATGAACCTTTCCACTTACCCCAACTCTTTTTTGTTGTTGTTGTTTTTATTCAGTGACACTTCCCTGTATGTTTGGGAATCGTATTTTTGTATTTTTTTTTCCATTTAATCAGTTTGTGTGATTCTCTATCTGCTTGTGGTGAAGAGGAAGGCAGTACATTGCTACCCACTGTGACTGAAATGTAGGGCGGGGGGTGGAGGGGTTGGGGGGCTGTTATTATTTTACTTTTATTTTATTTTTTGTATTTTTTTGTATTTTTTGGGGGGCGGAGGACAAAAAAAGTGTTTGTTTTGTCAGTACCTGTAATATAATTTCCCTATCAAATGAATAGATAAATATTACAAAAAAAAGAAATGATCCCTTTGGATCTAAAATGTTATGTGAACAAAGGCGGGGATGAGTTTGTCCACGTCCACAGGTTGTTGACACAAGCGGAACAAACTTAAGCGGGTTCCACCGTAGTTCTGAAGATACTTGTAATCCTAGTTATAACCTAGTTCACACCATTTTGGCTTTGCCGTATTTTAAATCAGATATTATTCAGATTTAGTAGGTCTCATAAGGAGAAATAAAAAAGTTGATTAAGAAATTGCCCTTAGTGCTGCTGGAGGCAAATACCCCTGGAGCCCCGTGGTCACAGATTGCATAACAGGAGTACTTTGTTTTTTTGCACACACACTTTTCGTATGATTGACAACATTTTTTGCCAATATTTTACCGTACGGCCAAAAATTGCATGTAACAAACTAGTCTGTTTGCCCGCAAATCATTCTGCAGAATCAAGAGCCCAATCAAAGAATCTTGTGCGTTGGTCACTCAGTCTTTATGCCTTTTTTTTTAATCGAGTACGACTGCAAATTAAGCCACCGTGGGGCCAAAGAGAGTTGCGAATGCCAGCACTTTGCCAACAAGAGTCTTCAGTAAAGATAAAAGTGATGTGAAATGTTAATGTATCCAATTTAATCATTGCTTATGTATTTTGTATGGTTTTATTTATGTAAAACTACAAATATTACTAAGGATGTGAATCGTATAACAAATCATGATTTCATTCTATTTTGGTTCTTGGGGTGACAATTTAATTGAGAATCCATTCTTGATTGCAACCGATTCTTGCAATATATTATGTCATGATCCCATATGATAGTTTAGACTTTGTTAGTTATTTTCCTGTGTTTTGTATCATTTCTTGTCCTGGTGTGCTTATTTTGGTTGTACTTCCGTGTTTGCCTCACCTTCACTTTCTGTTTATTTTCCTGCCAGCGCACCTATTTTCTATTTATAATCAATTCTATTTAAACTCACCTGTTGCTCTTTACCAGAGCTTGATTATTGCCTTTTTCTCAGTGTGCATGAAATACTCTGCTGTTTTTTTAAAGAATGTAAAGAATGCAATTATTTGACTTGCACTCATTCTTCTTTCTCTGCATCCTGGGGTTACGCCATCAGCCTACTGACATGTTATTTGGTATAAAAATTATGATGAAACCTTTTCAAAACAGGTTACAGGTTACAAAAAATGCATACGCACTTGCACAGCTAGTAAGGGCGGGAAGGGTCTAAAAAACTGATTTCCATTTTATTGACATTCAATTAAAATCAAACAAAAAAAAATATCAACATAAAATTCATGTAAATTATGAATGAAAAATGATGAATAGATTCAGAATCAAAATAAATAAGAATTGCGATTTGGATGTGGGGCAGCACGGTGGAATAGGGGTTAGTGCATGTGCCTCACTATACAAAGGTCCTGGGTTTGATCCCCGGGCTTGGGGTCTTTCTGTGTGGAGTTTGCATGTTCTCCCCGTGACTGCGTGGGTTCCGGACTCTGGCTTCCTCCCACATCCAAAGTCATGCACCTGGGGATAGGTTGATTGGCAACACTAAATTGGCCCTAGTGTGTGAATGTGATGATGAATGTTGTCTGTCTATCTGTGTTGGCCCTGCGATGAGGTGGCGACTTGTCCAGGGTGTACCCCGCTTACCGCCCGACTGCAGCTGGGATAGGCTCCAGCACCCCCGCGACCCCCAAAGGGGACAAGCGGTAGAAAATGGATGGATGGATGGCATTACCTCTGCCAGGAGGTTAGGTTTTTGCTGGGGTTTGTCTGTTTGCCTATTTGTTAGAAAGCAACATACACTATATTGCCAAAAATATTTGGCCACCTGCCTTGACTCACATATGAACTTGAAGTGCCATCCCATTCCTATCCGGGAGCATTAAAAGTTCCTTTCACTGGAACTAAGGGGCCAAGCCCGTCTCCTGAAAAACAACCCCACACCATAATTCCTCCTCCACCAAATTTCACAATCAGCACAATGCAGTCCGAAATGTACCGTTCTCGAGGCAACCTCCAAACCCAGACTGGTCCATCAGATTGCCAGATGGAAAAGCGTGATTCATCACTCCAGAGAAGGCGTCTCCACTACTCTAGAGTCCAGTGGCGACGTGCTTTACACCACTGCATCCGACGCTTTGCATTGGACTTGGTGATGTATGGCTTAGATGCAGCTGCTCAACCATGGAAACCCACTCCATGAAGCTCTCTGCGTATTGTACGTGGGCTAATTGGAAGGTCACATGAAGTTTGGAGCTCTGTAGCAACTGACTGTGCAGAAAGTCTTTGCACTATGCGCTTCAGCATCCGCTGATCCCTCTCTGTCAGTTTACGTGGCCTACCACTTGGTGGCTGAGTTGTTGTTGTTCCCAAACTCTTCCATTTTCTTATAATAAAGCCGACAGTTGACTTTGGAATATTTAGGAGCGAGGAAATTTCACGACTGGATTTGTTGCACAGGTATGACAGTTCCACGCTGGAAATCACTGAGAGTGGCCCATTCTTTCACAAATGTTTGTAAAAACAATCTCCATGCCTAAGTGCTTGATTTTATACATTTGTGGCCGGGCCAAGTGATTAGGAAACCTGATTCTGATCATTTGGATGGGTGGCCAAATACTTTTGGCAATATAGTGTAGCTTCAAAAGTTACGGGCGGATTTTAATGAAACTTTCGGGAAATGTCAAAAATGGAATAAGGAACAAGTGATTATATTTTGTCTGGATTCTGGATTTTTTTTTAATTATCCTTTATTATTAGGACTTGGGCCTTGGTGGAGATCTGCGTTCTCTGTTTTTTTTCTAATTCTCCATAAAATGTTTTTTGTGTTAATATTTTTGGGGGTCTGCAACGGAATAGTTGGGTTCACATAACTTCCTACGAGAAAAATTGCGTCAGTTTTTGTACAATTCGATATTTGGAGGGGACTATTGACAAAAAACAAGGTAGTGTTTTTGGCTTTGACCCTGCATCCCTCATTTTGGGTCCCATATCTGTTGTAAATAATAGGATTTTTTTGCTTATGAGCCCTGAAAGTTTGCCGCAGATCAAACATTGCAAGCAAAAACAGCATGTGAAGGAATGATACTCTCCAGGCACGTCTTTGTTAACCGCAAAGGCAAGTGAGGGGTTTTGATGCGACGACAAGACAGAAACAGTTTTGACATTCAGCGTTTGGTTGGGACTTATCACAGCTGGTCACTATAGCAACCAGAGACCGTCTCAATGGCATGTTACCTGTCAGCATCCTTTGAGGGTGACACATCTCTCTGTCGCCTGCTGAAGCAAGCTTCAGGGCTTGTAAAGAAAAGGAAGCATGAACATCACAGCCATGAGAAACTTGTCAAGACTGAGGGAATGCGAGAGCAAAGTTAAAAAAAATAATTTAGAAAAGAGCGACGGGAGAGTAAGCGTAAGTCGTTTGGAGGTCCGGCTGTGACAACTCACTCATTAGTCACTGCCAGAGCGAAAGAAAAGTAGTGTTTTGACAACTTAGGCTTGTGGTCACACAACACAGACCCTTTCTTGTTCTTTTGTTCGCCTCAGAAAGGACAGGATTATTGCATAAGACGACAACTTCCTTCTTAAGCATAATTGGACCTGTTTTTATTTCCATTCACTTTAACCAGTCTTGTGTTTCTTCTTCTTCCTGCTGGTAAAATTCAATGTTTTGTCACGTCGCAGTGTTGCAGGGGAGGGATTAGTCTGTTGCCCTCGGCAACACACAGCAATGCTGCACATCATCAGTCACATTTTACATTACACTGTGCTGTAGAGAATGGCAATGCATGCACAGTTGACGGCTCTGTGTAATGGAATACGGTCTCTAATTAAGCTACGCTATGTGCTTGCGCGACTTTGACACCTGGGACTAAAGTTCAAATCCTCCTACACCGGACCACTAATTAAAGCTAATGATTGGTGGCTCTCTGTATGTCCAGCCACTCTTGCGTGGTATTAGAATATAAACAGTGGACATTTGCTAGGCGTGTAAAAGTACATGTTGGTAATTAGATTTTCTTTGTACTAGGCTTGTACGGTATACCGGTATTAGTAAAGTACCGCGATACTAATGAATCATATTCGGTACTATACCGCCTCTAAAAAGTACCAGTCCCCCACCCGTCGTCGTCGTCACGTCGTAGCTGTCACGCAGTGTTGTAACTACTTCTAAATCACTACTCCTTGTCTCCATGGCGACAAATATAGTACAGGGAGTGACAACTATTCACGCTTCACTAAAGAACGCAGCACACCGGAGTCATAACATTGGATGTGTTAAAAATGATCAATAGTTGACAAAGTCAAGTCAAGATTTTTATATATATATATATATATATATATATATATATATATATATATATATATATACAGTATATGAAAATATAAACAAACGTCATTGGTGGATCTACACCTAACATCCACTGTAATGATACCAAGTAAAGGAGCGTATGTAGTCGATACTACTATGATAACATCAATATTTTTTAGCATCACAAAATCTTATTTCGTTTAAAAAAAAAATGATATTATGTTTATAAACTCAGGAAATATGTCCCTGGACACATGATGACTTTGAATGTGACCAATGTATGATCCTGTAACTACTTGGTATCGGATTGATACCCAAAATTTGTGATATCATCCAAAACTAATGTAAAGTATCAAACAACAGAATTATAAGCGATTATTACATTTTAACAGAAGTGTAGACTGTGTTGGCCCTGCGATGAGGTGGCGACTTGTCCAGGGTGTACCCCGCCTTCCGCCCGATTGTAGCTGAGAGCGACCCCAAAGGGAATAAGCGGTAGAAAATGGATGGATGGATAGACAGAACATGTTGAAAGAGAAAATAACCAGATATTAACAGTAAATTAACGAGTGGATTAATAATTCATTTTCTACCACTTGTCCTTAATAATTTTGACAAAATAATAGAATGATAAATGACACAATATGTCAGCAGCTAAATTAAGAGCCTTTGTTTGTTTACTTACTACTAAAAGACAAGTTGTCTAGTATGTTCACTATTTTATTTAAAGAAAAACTTGCAATAAGAATCATATGTTTAATGTACCCTAAGATGTTTGTTAAAATAAAGCCAATAATGACATTTTTTGTGGTACCCTTTATTTCGAAAAGTACTGAAAAGTACCGAAATACATTTTGGTACCGGTACCGGTACCAAAATATTGGTATCGGGACAACACTATTTTGTATGGAACATTTGTGCAGAATTCCCTCACGGAACAAACATATTGAGTGAGGGACAGGAAGTGTGTAACTGCCCAACAACGTTGTTAAGCGTCTTGACTAGGGATGTCCGATAATGGCTTTTTGCCGATATCCGATATTCCGATATTGTCCAACTCTTTAATTACCGATACCGATATCAACCGATGTATACAGTTGTGGAATTAACACATTATTATGCCTAATTTGGACAACCTAGGTATGGTGAAGATAAGGTACTTTAAAAAAAATAAAATAAAATAAAATAAGATAAATAAATTAAAAACATTTTCTTGAATAAAAAAGAAAGTAAAACAATATAAAAACAGTACATTGAAACTAGTAATTAATGAACATTAGTAAAATTAACTGTTAAAGGTTAGTACTATTAGTGGACCAGCAGCACGCACAATCATGTGTGCTTACGGACTGTATCCCTTGCAGACTGTATTGATATATATTGATATATAATGTAGGAACCAAAATATTAATATCAGAAAGAAACAACCCTTTTGTGTGAATGAGTGTGAATGAGTGTAAATGGGGGAGGGAGGTTTTTTGGGTTGGTGCACTAATTGTGTATCTTGTGTTTTTTATGTTGATTTAATTAAAAAAAACAAAAATAACCCGATACCGATAATAAAAAAAACGATACCAATAATTTCCGATATTACATATTAACGCATTTATCGGCCGATAATATCTGACATCTCTAGTCTTGACCGCAAACATGTTTTGTGAAGCGATCACCGACCTTTAAGGGGAACTGCACTATTTTGGGAATTTTGACCGTCATTCACAATTCCTATGTAAGACAAGAACACATACGTCCTTCTTGTTTATGCATTCTAACTTGTAAAAGTACTACAATGATTACAAATAAAAAATTACATCTACTTTACCTTTTAATCTGGTGTTCAGCCGAAGAAAGTTTGAGAGATCCGCAATGTCGACAACGCTGTGGATTCTCCCTGAAGGTTTTAAACCACACATCGCTTGCTTTCTTTGAAATCATCTAGAACATTTTTGTAAAAAGGCTCACAAAACAATTTAAAAGCACACACAGTAGCGAGTGATAGCACTGCTCTGACTGAATGATCGCAGAATAGCGATCAGCCCGCCCTCAGTGGATGTGCTACCGGGCAAAAAATGGCTGCGCTGCGAGGCACACAATAGGTGGATGAAAGCATATTTTTACCTGGCCTGTGGTTTATAAATCAACAAAGTTAGTGTAATGAGGGGTTCGTATATAAAGTGCATGAAGAACTTTCTTCTTTTTATCCATCCATCCATTTTCTACCGCTTATTCCTTTTGGGGTCGCGGGGGGCGCTGGAGCCTATCTCAGCTTCAATCGGGCGAAAGGCGGGGTACACCCTGGACAAGTCGCCACCTCATCGCAGGGCCAACACAGATAGACAGACAACATTCACACTCACATTCACACACTAGGGCCAATTTAGTGTTGCCAATCAACCTATCCCCAGGTGCATGTCTTTGGAGGTGGGAGGAAGCCAGAGTACCCGGAGGGAACCCACGAAGTCACGGGGAGAACATGCAAACTCCACCCAGAAAGATCCCGAGGTCGGGATTGAACTCACGACTACTCAGGACCTTCGTATTGTGAGGCAGACACACTAACCCCTGTTCCACCGTGCTGCCCACTTTCTTTTTTTATGCAGATAAAAAAAAAAAACACAATTCCTTCAGTTTATCAGTATGTGGAATTAAATGAAGGAATAGCTTAAGCCAGTGTTTTTCAACCTTTTTTGGAGCCAAGGCACATTTTTGTTCATTGAAAAAATGCGGAGGCACACCACCAGCAGAAAACATTACAAATGTAAACTCGGTAGTTGATATTGACAGTAAAAAGTCATTATTGCAATTGTTTGATATGAATTCAAACCATAACAAACCATGCATCACTATAGTTATTGTCTCAAAGTAAGTGTCACAAAGTGTGAATTATTTTGAGTTTTTTGGTATTTTCCTGTGTGTAGTGTCTTGCGCTCCTATTTTGGTGGCTTTTCCTGTCTTGTTGGTATTTTCCTGTAGCAGTTTCATGTCTTCCTTTGAGCGCTATTCCCCGCACCTGCTTTGTTTTAGCAATCAAGACTATTTCAGTTGTGCGGACGCTATCCTTCTTTGTGTGGACATTGTTGATTGTCATGTCATGTACGGATGTACTTTGTGGACGCCATCTGCGCCACACGCTGTAAGTTTTTATGGAATATGACAGAGTCAGATGACTGCCGATTTTGTTGTCAGGAGTCTGAATCCACCCTGCATTTGTTTTGGTATTGTCATATTGTGTTTTCGTTTTGGGTGGAAGTTGAAAAAATGTGTTTAAGGATTGGTTTGTTTATGAAGCTTGATGTGGTTTCTCTTATTTTAGGAGAGTTCATTGACAATCATGATTTAATCAATTTACTTATAGTACTCGGTAAAAGGTTTATTTTTAAGGCCAAAAACAGATGTTCACTTATTATTACTTTCTTTAAAACATTTATTCAGTATTTTTTAACTTTAGAAAGTTACATGGTTGAAAATGATAATGATGCCAAAAAAACATAAAAAAAGATGGTAAGTCCTCAAAGGCTTATTTTGGAAAGTGTAATTATGTTTATAGATTATATGATATCTGTGGTTGTGTTCCCTAATTTGAGTGACCTGGACATAATCTGGACTGTACATAAATGCTTTTTTTGAAAATGTAATTTTGTTTATATATTATATGCAATCTGTTGTGTTCCCTAATTTTTTTTTGCACTAGTTGAAAGTGTATCTTGTGTTTTTTCTATGTTGATTAAAAAAAAAAAAAAAAAAAAAAAAAGTCTTTGCTGTCATCCAGCATTCTGTTTTTGTTTACTTTGTAGCCAGTTCAGTTTTAGTTTCGTTTTCCATAGCCAACCCTAAGCTTCAATGCCTTTTTTAGGGGCACTCGCCTTTTGTTTACTTTTGGTTTAAGCATTAGATACGACGTTTACAAAGCAATTAGCTACCTGCTGCCACCTACTGATATGAAAGAGTATTACACGGTTACTCTGCCGAGCTCTAGACAGCACACACACTCAACAACAACAACACATCATTTGCAAACTATAATTACTGTTTTGCATAAAACATTTTTAACCCAAATAGGTAAAATTACACAATCTCCCTCAGCACACCAGACTGTATCTCACAGCACACCTGTGTGCCGCGGCACAGTGGTTAAAAAAAAACTGGCTTAGGAAATGAAGGCACACACATGAATATGATCCAGTTTAAGAAAGCGTTTACAACGAACAAAAAAGGAAGAATTATGATAAACTTTTTGAATTTATTGGTAATAAAATATTATTCATCTCATTAGGTGAATCATGACTGACTAAACTATTTATGAAGAAAACTGTTGTATTGAAAAATGATTTGATGTGCACTTTGTACAAATTAAGAACAGGAAGTGAACACATGTGTTAGTAGTTGCCATTAAACAAGCTTAGCTTCGTCCAATTCCTTTTCGGACATGTTGTAAATAATAATGAAAACATATGTATAATATAAAAATGTCAAAAGTCACCCCGGGTAACCTTCTAAGAACCAGCGTCCTGTGCAGTGGACATTTGTGTTTTGCATTACAGGACTTTTTTGGGTGTAACTCAAAAGAAATAAACAAACAAAAAAAAAAGTCCGCTACATAGGATGCTGTTTCTCAGGGGGAAATATATTGCATCACCACTACTAAGATGTGAAGTGAAGTGAATTATATTTATATAGCGCTTTTCTGTAGTGACTCAAAGCGCTTTACATAGTGAAACCCATTATCTAATATATAATATATATACACCAGTGTGGGTGGCACTGGGAGCAAGTGGGTAAGGCATCTTGCCCAAGCACACAACGGTAGTGACTACACACTAAAAAAATGCTGGGTTATTTTGATAACCCAATTTATGAGTTGCGAGTGTTGGGTTCAATTTTGGAGTTATTTTTATGAAGAGAAATCCATTTTTGGGGTTACAAGGGTATTATTTTAACTATATTAGTTAAAAGTTAAAGTACCAATGATTGTCACACACACACTAGGTGTGGTGAAATTTGTCCTCTGCATTTGACCCATCCCCTTGATCACCCCCTGGGAGCAGTGGGCAGCAGCGGTGCCGCGCCCGGGAATCATTTTGGTGATTTAACCCCCAATTCCAACCCTTGATGCTGAGTGCCAAGCAGGGAGGTAATGGGTCCCATTTTAATAGTCTTTGGTATGACTCGGCCGGGGTTTGAACTCACAACCTACCGATCTCAGGGCGGACACTCCAACCACTAGGACACTGAGTGGGTTTTCAAAACTATGAACTAGGGATGTCCGATAATATCGGCAGGCCGATATTATCGGCCGATAAATGCGTTAAAATGTAATATCGGAAATTATCGGTATAGGTTTTTTTATTACCAGTATCGTTTTTTATTTATTTATTTATTTATTTTTATTAAATCAACATAAAAAACACAAGATACACTTACAATTAGTGCACCAACCCAAAAAACCTCCCTCCCCCATTTACACTCATTCACACAAAAGGGTTGTTTCTTTCTGTTGTTAATATTCTGGTTCCTACATTATATATCAAAATATATCAATACAGTCTGCAAGGGATACAGTTCGTAAGCACACATGATTGTGCGTGCTGCTGGTCCACTAATAGTACTAACCTTTAACAGTTAATTTTACTCATTTTCATTAATTACTAGTTTCTATGTAACTGTTTTTATATTGTTTTACTTTCTTTTTTATTCAAGAAAATGTTTTTAATTTATTTATCTTATTTTATTATTATTTTTAAAAAGTACCTTATCTTGTCCAAATTAGGCATAATAATGTGTTAATTCCACGACTGCATATATCTGTTGATATCGGTATCGGTTGATATCGGTATCGGTAATTAAAGTTGGACAATATTGGAAATCGGCAAAAAGCCATTATCGGACATTCCTACTATGAACCATTTTTGGGTTGTTTTTCAATGCGTAACACACTTTTGGGTAAAAGGCTTTTTTTAATTAAAAAGGTAGTTTTTTCTTAAAGGGAATTTTTTAAGGATTGATCTCATTAACAATATTTATAATCACACATCTTATGTACATGAAAACATTTGAGCATGCTGTATAGAACTACTATTGTCATGATCCGCTGCCCGGATCACGTTTGTTTAGTTTTTGACTCCCTCAGTTCCTGTTTTGAGCACATCTGGGTTTGTGTTTTAGTTGCCATGACTGCAGATTGTTTTCACCTGCCTCTGATTAATGTTCAGGATGCTCACCTGCTCCTGGGCACTAATCAGAGAGCTACTTATTCCCTGCTTTTTGCCACACTCAGTCTGGCTTACTTATTTGCTTCCACGCAACAGTTAGGACGGCTACTAATTTGATTTCTGAGCTAAGCTTCGCCTTTTTGTTTGCCTGTTTACACGCTAAGCTTTTCTTGTTCGCTATTCCGTTAGCTTCCTGTGCTATCGAAACTCTTTGTTTGTATACTGCACGATTTATGGACAATAAGTAATTTCCTTACCTGCACTTTGCCTCCGGAGTCCCGTCTGCATCCTGGGAGAACGATCCACGCAGTAAAATGCGACCCCGCCATGACAACTATGACCATACACGGCAATTCTTGTAAAATAAATGTCACTCATATCTTGCTTCTGAGTATATTTTAATGGAATAAACATAAGTAGTTGGGGAGAAGTAGGACAAACCAGCAATAAAATGTATAATTTGCAACCAACTATTGGGTCAAGGAGCGCTAAATTGCGCAACCCAATAGTTGGGTTTGGAATAACCCAAGTTTGTAGTGAGCATAACTCAGCTTTTGTGTTAAATAAATTAAACCCACTAGTTGGGTTATGAATCAATCAACGTTGAGTTAGCATAACTTAACTTTTGGGTTAAATAATTCCACCCAATAGTTTGGTTGGGAATAACCCAAGATTAAGTTATCATAACTCAACTTTTTGGTTTAATCATTCCACGCACAAGTTCGGTTGAAAAAAATTATGCCAAAATGTTGAGTTAAAATAACTCAAATAAGGGGTTTTTCCTTTTCTGTGGCAGCAGTTGGGTTATTTTTTAACCCTCAAGTTGCTGGTACGGCCGCTCTACCAACCGAGCCACGCCGCCCCGAGATGGTGTCTTGTGTAGGCTTTTATCGTTATGTTGACCAGGATGTATAAAAACGATGCTATTTTTATGTTGCCCGTGTGATCCTCAGCTTAGCGTGCGCCTCTCGGCTCCCGATGTGCTGCGTCTGCGAATGTTTCTGTGACAATGACGCTCACGCCTGCTTTGTGCATCTCGCCAGCTTCCCATAGAGGCTTGTTGAGAAGCCCAACAATGAAAGGAGGGATGACAAGTGACACTGATGGACAGGCCGGTAGACGCGGGAGACATGACAAGCCTTATTCTTCCCTTATTTGTCACGTCCGTGTTTTGTTCCCTCATTTCACTGCAGTCAACATACAATCTGCACTGGCTTCAGAAACAACAATAGGGGATTTTTGTGTCCTCAAACGGTTTATTGTACATATTTGAGATTTTGTTGGTCATTCGTTCCAAAAGGCCCGATGAAGCAATTTTTTTTTTTATAAGAAATAATGTAAATCCACTCTAGACACCCAAAAATATTAACACGTACACCAGCGGTGTCAAACTTATTTTATATCGGGGGCCACATGGAGAAAATCTACTCCCAAGTGTCACGGCGGGGTTGCAGCTTACTGCGCGGTTCGTTCTCCCGGGATGCAAACGAACGACTCCGGACAGGACTTGCAGGTAGGAACATGATTTAATCTTGAAAATAACGCGAAGTACCAAAAAACAGAAAACAAGCAAAAGGAATAATGTGCTGATCGCACTCGAAACTAAGCTACCACTTAGCATGGACTAGAAGACAAGCAAATTTACGTGACGAGAGCATGAAGCAAACACTTAGCATAAACTATGGCATGGAACACTCGCGAAACTGTGGCATGAAACAAACAAGACTTACTAGTAGGTTGCGTGAAGCAAACAATGACGCCAGGACGACTGACTGACAAAGGCAGGCTTAAATAGTGCCTCTGATGAGAAACAGGTGAGCGTCCCAAACACCAGAGGCAGGTGAAAACAATAAGCAGCCATGGCAACCAAACCAAACTCAGAGTTGTCACAAACAGGAACTAAAGGAGTCCAAAACTAACAGAAAATATAAAAACATGATCCGGACCACGGATTATGACACCAAGTAGGCTGGGCTGGTAAAATCACAGCACGATAACTTAAAAACAACTTCAGATTATTTTCTTTGTTTAAAAATAGAACAAGCACATTCTGAAAATGTACAAATCATAATGTTGGGTTTTCTTTACACTTATATGTTGCGGTTAATAGTATTCTACCTTTATTTGTCGTTATCTATATTTTCTCAATAAATTATGAAATAATGTTCATCAGTTAACTAATTGGTGTTAATTTTCAATCTATTAAGATAAAAAAATCATATCAAAATCAAATTACAGGATGTTATTTATGTAGTTGGATCATTTTCCTTGACTGATTTACTAACATCATGTGGTTTATTTTGTACATATGTAGCATCATCTACAAATATACAAAGAATTGCTATTGCGACATCTAGTACGCATCCAGTGGCTGTTTCTTTCATTCAAAAAGTTCAGGTTAATTTTTATACTTAGCAAACTCAGCCTGATCCGGCCCTCGGGCCGTACGTTTGACACCTCTGACGTACACGTTTCATAGAAAAAACATTATAGTTTTACATGCAGAAAACAATGCAGAATACTTATAAATAATTACTAAAAAATTTACATTTCCTTCATTCATTCCTATGAGTTATTTCTTGAATCCAATAGTGATTCTCACCTTTTTTTCTTTTTTTTTAATCAAAGTGCTTGCATTCGCACCTTTTTTTGGCCTTTTTTTTTGCAGCAAAATAAAAACCACAGAGACTGAGTCACCAATGCTTTGGATTCTACACAAAGTAGGGCATATGAAAAACCGTGGTATATTCAATTACACTGTACTACATTTTGATATTCACCTCTGCATATGTTGCCTACTTATACCAGGATATGATTTATTCCAAAAGAAATACAGTTCTGGTTACCAAGGGATGTACACGGTAAAATGCTTAATTTTACCTTTTTAAATTGAAATGATCGTAAAACCGTGATTGATAATCTGTCATAACGGGGTGGGGTCGCAGCTTGCTGCGAGGTTTGTTCTCCCGGGATGCAAACGGACTATTCCGGACAAGGCTTGCAGGTAGGAACATATTTATTTTCTCAAGTAATCCTACACATCACAAAGACCGGAACCAAACAAAAGAAAAGCGTGCCATTCACACGAGAAGCTAACGAACAAAAACAACTTAACGCAGGAAACATAGAAGCTCAACACTTAACATGGACTATGGCCTGGAACAAAGACTTACTGTGGCATGAAACAACTAACATTTACGTGGACACGGCATGAATCGAACAACTAGCATAAACTTGGAATCGGACATGAAAACGAGCAATGACGCCAGGCCGACTGACTGGCAAAAGCAGGCTTAAATAGTGCCTCTGATTAGACCAGTGGTTCTTAACCTAGGTTCAATCGAACCCTAGGGGTTCGGTGAGTCGGCCTCAGGGGTTCGGCAGAGCCTCCGCCGCGGAGGTCAAGACACACCAGACTCATCGTGTAAACAAAAACTTCTCCCTGTCGGCGTATTATGGATACCCCAAACAATGTTACCTCTAATTTTCCATATGTGTGAGCAAACGCAAAAACTCCTTGAGCATTCAGTGGAGCACATGTGAGCGACGTTAGACATGCACATGCACTGTGGCCACACCCGCAGCACACCTGTCCCAAACCTGACTAAATAACAAGTTCAATGTTTTATTATTGTAATCAAATGACAGCAGTCATTTCCATGAGATTATTTTCTAATATAAGTGTTTTGGCCCACTTACAATGACTATTACATATTGTTTTTCATGAGCTGTGTACTAGTATTATATGTCTGGGTGGGGGGTCCTACTTTGGAAATAATGTGTACCCCTTTCAGATATCTCATTTAGTTCCCACTAAAACATTCACATGTTGCACAATGAGATGTAAACATGGGATTATGTGTACATTCTGTAACTTTCTGTTTGTAAAAAATATCTTTATTAGTATTTCTTTAATATAACAACATCATTTTATGATTAAGATTCGGGTTTGGTGAATGCACATATGAAACTGGTGGGGTTCCGTACCTCCAACAAGGTTAAGAACCACTGGATTAGACACAGGTGAACGTCCGAACACCACAGGCAGGTGAAAACAATAAGCTGCCATGGCAACCAAACCAAACTCAGAAGTGTCACAAACAGGAACTAAAAGAGCCCAAACCTAACAGAAAATAACAAAAACATGATCCAGACCACAGATCATGACAGAACCTCACTTTGATAAACTTACAGAACGGTGATACTGCTTATATTAATGATCATTAACTGGAAATGCAAGCTTGCATGCTAATAGCTGGTTAGCATAAATGCTAACATGACTACAAAAGACATGAATGTTAATTTGCCTTTATCTTGAAAAAAAAAAAAAAACCTTTACAAATTTAAACACTAAAGTAAAAATAATATGGCTCTTAAAAAGCCAGAACAAAATTTAAGGTTTCTTCTGTCGATAAATTATTTTGTGTGTCTGTTTATTTGACTAATTGTTTAAAAAACAAAACTTGGTTGAAATATTTCAATGTGTATGTGCTGTAAATACTTGTTGAGTTCGTTTTTTAGGTTAAATCAAAAATACCATGATAATAATGATAACCCTGATAATTTGGAGTTGCACCAGCACCCTGGACAAGTCTTTATATTTACATGTTACATGTGGCCCTCTGAGGGGAGCCATTATTGTGATGTGGAACGCAATAAAAATGAGTTTGACACCTTTGAATTACACCCTCTGAGTCAGGCAAAAAAAACACATTGTTGATGATTTGGGGCACATTTTTCAAGCTCCCGTTTGACTTTACAGTCACAGAGTTTCCATATTCTGATTGTAATTTATTTTAAAGAATTAAAGGTATGAATGGAACTGTAGTTGTTGAGCTAGTTTACTCATTGGAGTTAGCATTTGTCAAGTTAGCATATTGGGTCACTAAGTTCTCCTCAGTTTCTGTTCTGGGTCAAGTAGTTCCTGGTTTATTCGACCTCTTTTTATTTTGTTGCCTCGTTTGGGATGAGTGTTCTAAAAAAAAGGCGATTTTTAGGTTTCAATGGTTGCCTTTAACTCTCGGGAGTCCACAACCTCATATCTGCAGTCTGTGCAGGCGCAGCAAGATAGGTCGAGAGTGTAGACTTTCACATTGCATATGGGTTTTTAATGCTTTGAAAGTGAAAGTAAACAGATAATCAAAGCGTGAGAGAATGTCGGCTAGCAGAGGCAGAGAGGGAAAGGTAGGCCAACACTGCAGTCAACTGGCAAACTAACTTTGAAATGTTACAGTAGGAAGGGGATTCATATGGCCCCATTCATCACGGTTGACCTGACACATGAAACGTGACGAAATTAATCTGTTTTAGCCGGCAGATGGCAGTAGAGTGTTGAATATCTTAAAATGTGTTTTGTGGCAATTCCAACTTTGCAATTCCAGTCTCAGTTGCTCTGCAGAGTGGTGCTGTCCATCATTTTCAGCAGACTGCATTGCAAAATGATTACCCCCCACCTTCCTCTTACATGAGATCCACCCAGGAATGGGGCCATATGAATCCCTTCCTACTGTATATTAAGCAATCTTGAGGTGGCCAACATACCCATTTTCTATCATTTGATGCAATATTTGTTGACAGGGGCGCTGCTAGGGATTTTGGGCCCCATGAAAAGAATCTTTACAGGGCCCCCAACACAGTGTCATTATTTTTTCTGTATTATAATTTCATCATCATTAGGGGCCTCTCTGGGCCCCCCTCCATCATGGGCCCCTAGAATCCGTCTCCTTTACCCCCCCTTTTCGGCGCCCCTGTTTGTTGAGTACAAATTTGGTCAATTGTAACTTTCTGAGCCCTCATCTGGCTTTCCATCCATCCATCCATATTCTACCGCTTATTCCCTTTGGGGTGGCGGGGGGCGCTGGGGCGCTGGAGCCTATCTCAGCTACAATCGGGCGGATGGCGGGGTACACCCTGGACAAGTCGCCACCTCATCGCAGGGCCAACACAGATAGACAGACAACATTCTCACTCACATTCACACACTAGGGCCAATTTAGTGTTGCCAATCAACCTATCCTCATCTGGCTTTGAAGGTCAATAATAATCAATTGTATTACATAGGGGTGTAACGGTACACAAACATTTCGGTTCGGTACGTACCTCGGTTTAGAGGTCACGGTTCGGTTCATTTTCGGTACAGTAAGAAAACAACAAAATATACATTTTTGGGTTATTTATTTACCAAATTTGCAAAATCTTCCACCAAAGATATATTTTTCTTAGTGGAATATTTGATGTGAAGTAATCGGAACCTTGGATAGGTCAATAATTCATAATAACATTGATTTTGATTCAATATTATGTTTTGAGCAATGACAGTTTGAAAGAAAAAAAAAAACCAGCTTTGTTTTATTAGTCAACATTGCAACTTTTTCTAAATTACATTTCACCTTTAAGCTTTTTTATTTCACTTTTGTTGTTTTTGTTTATTTTAATAGTATTTTTAGAATGTGCCGTGGGCCTTTTAAAACATTAGCTGTGGCATACTTGCCTACCTTGAGACCTCCGAATTCGGGAGATGGGGGGGGGGGGGGGTTGGTCGGGGGTGGGGCTGGCGTCTGGTTGGGGGCGTGTCTGGGGGCGTGGTTAAGAGGGGAGGAGTATATTTACAGCTAGAATAATAATAATAATAATAAATTCACCAAAAGTCAAGTATTTCATATAAACATAGCCATCTTTGTCTCGGCATATGTTACACCATCGGATCTCCATTTAGCGAGGTGGCCCATAAAACTGGGCTGGGACACCGGTGCTGCGCTGCCGACGCTTTGTGCTTCGCTGTCTGTTCATGACTGAGTATATTTCGGCCACCGTGTTCAATGGAAAAGTCTGTTCTACAAAATTTACAGGCAACATACCCCTTCCCCTTCGAACTGCCCTGGATGAACTGAAATTCTTGTTTCCATTCGTTTTGGAACTTAAAAGCGTATTTCTTCATCTTACTCGTCGTCGGCGTCGCCATGGCTTTATCTTCCTCGGCCGCATCGAGCTGGAGGGGGCGTGGCCTCCAGCTCCGGCTGGAAATCGGGAGAAAATTTGTCCCGGGAGGTTTTCGGGAGAGGCGCTGAATTTCGGGAGTCTCCCGGGGGAAATCGGGAGGGTTGGCAAGTATGAGCTGTGGGCCGCTAGTTGACTCCGGGGCACACTTTTGACACCCCTGCTACAGATAATAAAAAATGAAATCTGATAAATCTATGGATAAAAAGCAGAGCCTGGCGACGCATGCGCGTTTGTCATAACTCTCTCGCTCTCTCTGTCTCTGCCCCTCCCTCACAAATGCTGCTGCCGCACAATTTGTTTTGTTTTTAACCCCTTCTTAACCCTGAACGTACATTGAAAATACACGCAACCCTAACTCAAAATGCCGTACATTTGATGCATTTAAGAAACTCCGCCCTGACAGCTCCGCAAAAGAGGACATGTCCGGTGAAAAGAGGACGTATGGTCAGTCTATCCTAGCCCGTTAGTTGCTCTCATGCCGTGTGTTGTGCCTCGGTGTGCATTGTTTACACAACGTGCGGTACGCTACTTAATATGTCCGTGTGGAAACTCGTTCGGTACACCTCCGAACCGAACCGAAACCCTCGTACCGAAACGGTTGAATTCAAATACACGTACCGTTACACCCCTAGTACTACATCATTTTTAAAAACTACTTTTAACTTTATTGTTTGCTAAATTTCTACATGCGTTTGTTTTATACATTTTTACATACATGTTTTATTCTCATTCAAGTTTGTGGATGATTGTATGCCGAATGTGTTGATACACTGTTGACATGAAGAACTAACAGTACAGTTGGCCATTTATTTAATTTCAATATAATTTGGGGTTGGACTTTGTCAACATTTGGATGTTTTGTCTGAAAGTGCCTCTGCAGGTTGAGTTGGTTGATTGAAGTTTATTTCAAACATGTATGCAATTTCAGTATGACACAGCACATACTTTCATTTTTTCTGTACAACATGTCTGAAAAGGAGTAGGAAGAAGCAGAGCTTAGTTAAGTCTACTCCTTTTCTACCTAATGGCAATTCCGGTGCTAACTTCCTGTTCTTCATTTGTACATAATTGACATCAATTCATTCTGAACACAACAGTTTTGTACATAAATAGTTAGGTCAGTTATGATTCACATAATGAGATGAATAAATGATTGTTTTTCATAATGCTTAATACGTTTGTCATAATTACTCCTTGTACTTTGTAAACAATTGTAGTTTGAACAGTTTCTTAAAGTGAATCAAATTAGTGCTTTTTATTTAATTCTACATACTGATCAGTGGTGGCCCATCAGGGCCAGCAAGGCCTTTTCTGCTGACCTAACATAACCAGAAATCATGATCATAATTAAAGATAAAATTATTTTTTTATTTACTTTCCCTAAATATCTAAAATTATTCATATTTTCTTCATGTCATATTATGCTCCTTCCAATGCTGCTGTTTTTATTTTTAGTAGAGATGTCCGATAATATCGGCCTGCCGATATTATCGGCCGATAAATGCGTTAAAATTTAATATCGGAAATTATCGGTATCGTTTTTTTTTTATTATCGGTATCGGTTTTTTATTTTGTATTTTTTTTTTTTTTTTTTTAAATCAACATAAAAAACACAAGAACCCAAAAAACCTTCCTCCCCCACTCATTCACACAAAAGGGTTGCTTTTTTTATGCTATTAATATTCTGGTTCCTACATTATATATCAATATAGATCAATACAGTCTGCACGGATACAGTCCGTAAGCACACATGATTGTGCGTGTAGCTGGTCCACTAATAGTACTAACCTTTAACAGTTAATTTTACTCATTTTCATTAATTACTAGTTTCTATGTAATTGTTTTTATATTGTTTTACTTTCTTTTTTATTCAAGAAAATGTTTTTAATTTATTTATCTTATTTTATAAAAAAAATTTAAAAGTACCTTATCTTCACTATACCTGGTTGTCCAAATTAGGCATAATAATGTGTTAATTCCACGACTGTATATATCGGTTGATATCGGTATCGGTTGATATCGGTATCGGTATTTAAAGATTTGGACAATATCGGATATCGTCAAAAAGACATTATCGGACATCCCTAATTTTTAGCTTTTGTTGCCGTGCTGTACCAAATCTACCCGAGACCTTCAGAATCAACAATGCGGGCGTTCGTGCACTGTAAGTGAACAGGAAAATACAGTTGATAGACAGTTGTGATAGCCAATCAGATCACGAGTTGTTGTCAGTAAGGCCTTCTAGATGGCCTCACGTTGAACGTGACGTTTACGCGTCCCGTGATTGGATACTCACCGGGACCGTTAGCGGATGAATTTGAGAACACATACAGTTCATAGACAGTTGCGATAGCCAATCAGATCACAAGTTGTTGACAGTAGCCTATCTAACAAGCCTGATGTTAACGAGACTGTGATTGGATACTCACTTGTCATTCCGAAGTGAGTATCCATTCACAAGTTTCAATTTAGCAGGAAGCGGGAAGTGTTGCGCCGTAGCCAGACCGGGATAGCAAAGAACAAGAACAAAACGTTGATTAGGTGGCAGATATATGGTAGTGTCCCGCAAGAGTTGGTACTGCAGGGAATTCTGTGAATTTGTTATGTTGTGTTCATGTTGCGTTGCGGTGCAAATATTCTCCCGAAATGTGTTTGTCATTGTTGTTTAGTATGGTTTCACTATATGGCACATGTTTATGACAGTGTTGCCGTTGTTCATACGGCCACCCTTAGTGTGACATGTATGGCTGTTGACTAAGTAGGCCCTTCATTCACATGTCTGTTCGAAACTAACAGGTTCATTAAAAATGGCAATGATCGGGCGGCGTGAAGTCTTGACATCTTCAACTAAAGACCATTATTAACCCATCGAACGCTTCAATGTATTTGCAAGGCAATTTAAAAGAGAAGCTTCATCTTGTGAGACGATGTCGGCCAAACCCCGGAGGCTAACTCAGCTGTTCTGAGCTGCTTGCCATTGCCACTCGAGGGGTACCACTGGCTTATACGGCGTCAAATAGTGAGTTCAAATATTTTATTATTTCACTTTTAATATGTTTTTTGCCATTTTCATATTGACAGTACCACATAAGATATGTTTTGATTGCTGATGCGTTTTAATAGATTTTTAAATGCGCCAGAAAATAACCCGTTTTGTACACTGTTGAGGTGGTTCAATGCACAGTAGGGCATAAATGTGTTCCTGTATAGTATTACTCCAGCAACAGTCAAGTGGGGACATAAATTATGATATTTTGAGAGGTGATCATTGAAGTCGGACATCACTGAAGGCCTAGGTAGGAAACGCACGGCCCGCCACTCATACTGATATACTAAAAGTTATACTTCTGCGAGACCTCGTTTATTTCATTGCATATCATCGAGTTGCTGTTTAAAGGCCAATTTTCATATCCATTTTTATTTTTTTTGAGTCGATAGTACATTGTTTGGTTTGAGTGAGAGTCGTCTTTTTCAACTACAACTCACCCAACTTTCGGTCATAACCCAAAGCTCGTGACCATAGGTGAGGATGGGAACGTAGATCGACCGGTAAATTGAGAGCTTTGCCTTCCGGCTCAGCTCCTTCTTCATTATGACCGAAAGGACAAGATCACGGGTACAAGCGGCCGAAATGAGTTTCCTCCGCCGGGTGGCGGGGCTCTCCCTTAGAGTTAGGGTGAGAAGCTCTGTCATCCGGGGGGAGCTCAAAGTAAAGCCGCTGCTCCTCCACATCGAGAGGAGCCAGATGAGGTGGTTCGGGCATCTGGTCAGGATGCCACCCGATCGCCTCCCTCGGGAGGTGTTTAGGGCACGTCCGACCGGTAGGAGGCCACGGGGAAGACCCAGGACACGTTGGGAAGACTATGTCTCCCGGCTGGCCTGGGAACGCCTCGGGATCCCGCGGGAGGAGCTGGACGAAGTGGCTGGGGAGAGGGAAGTCTGGGCTTCCCTGCTTAGGCTGCTGCCCCCGCGACCCGACCTCGGATAAGCGGAAGAAGATGGATGGATGGATGGAACTTACCCAACTGCTGTTTCATTGTGACGCCTATGCCTTGCCGTTTCCCCCTGCAAAGCGGTGGAAGTACTGCACGAATGAGTAACCTTACTTTAAATGTTTTCATTAGGCCTATTTGGGCGATGTTTGGCGGGCCAAATGAAAAGCTTTGTCTCGCTGGGTGTGGCCCGTGGACTCTAGAGCAGTGGAGACACCTTCTCTGGCAATCTGATGGACGAGTCTGGGTTTGGAGGTTGCCAGGAGAACGGTACATTTCGGACTGCATTGTGCCAAGTGTGAAATTATGAGGAATTATGGTGTGGGGTTTGTTTTCAGGAGTTGGACTTGGCCCCTTAGTTCCAGTGAAAGGAACTTTGAATGCTCCAGGATACCAAAACATTTTGGACAATTCCATGCTCCTAACCTCGTGGGAACAGTTTGGAGCGTGTACCTTCCTCTTCCAACATGACTGTGCACCACTGCACAAAGCAAGGTCCATAAAGACATGGATGTCAGAGTCTGGTGTGGATGAACTTGACTGGCCTGCACAGAGTCCTGACCTGAAGCCGACAGAACACCTTTGGGATGAATTAGAACGGAAGAGCCAGGCTTTCTCAACCAACATCAGTGCGTGACCTCACCAATGCGCTTTTGGAAGAATGGTAGAAAATTCCTATAAACATACTCCGCAACCTTGTGGACAGCCTTTCCAGAAGAGTTGAAGCTGTAATAGCTGCAAAAGGCATCATATTGAACCCTATGGGTTAGGAATGGGATGGCACTTCAAGTTCATATGTGAGTCAAGGCAGGTGGCCAAATACTTTTGGCAATATACTGTACATCGGTACCGTTGAGGACTGGTATCGATTCCCCGATACCGGAAATTGGTACCATATTGGTTCAAATGTAAAAGGCACCAATCCCTAGACACCTTCATGTGACAAGTGTTGACGGAATGTGTCATTCTCGCCCTTTCTTCATAACATGAGCCTCGCACTTCTCCCCGAGGTCAGCTGGACGGTGGTGCTCGCTCTCTCTAACATGTCCACAAACAGCCAGCAGCAGCATGTGTCTCATAAACATGGCTGCACGGGGCATTGATTGAAACCCTTACAAGATACTCTCACTTGTTGTTCCCGTTCAAGATGTAATTTTCTTCAGCATGCCGGATGCTTAGTAATTGGTCAGAAAACATAAAAAACCACATCCCTGTCTGGCCTTTCCCGAGCTCGTCAAGTGGACGTGTACGTGAACTTTGGAGTGAAAAGACAACCTCAGGGGGTTTGACTGGAGCTTGAAACTTTGTTTTAATCCTTGCAAAAGCACAGCTGCACTGACATGTGACAAGGTCACACTGCGGTGACAATGTTAACCATTTGGATTACCAAGATAATCCCTTTTATTAAAAGGCAGTGTGTTGTCACCTGAGTCTGATCTGACCATGTTGATCTTGTCAGGTTACTGACGTGTGTGTGTGTGTGTGTGTGTGTGTGTGTGTGTGTGTGTGTGTGTGTGTGTGTGTGTGTGTGTGTGTGTGTGTGTGTGTGTGTGTGTCATCAGCCAGGTAGTTAGTGTTGATATATCATCTGCAATCTGCTGTTTCGTGAACAAAGCCCAGAATGGCATTGGGGTCTCAAAAATAATCAGATGTATGTCATTTGCTGTGATGTTGGACGGAATGGAAATAGCTCTGCATTGATTGAAGTTCTGTGACTTAATTTTTTTTGCAAATAACCATTAACTTTGAATTTAATGATAGCAACACATTGCAAAAAAGTTGGCACAGGGGCATTTTTACCACTGTGTTACATGGCCTTTCCTTTTAACAACACTCAGTAAACGTTTGGGAACTGAGGAGACCAATTTTTTGAAGCTTTTCAGGTGGAATTATTTCCCATTCTTGCTTGTTTAAGTTGTTCAACAAGTCCAGGGTCTCTGTTGTGGCATTTTGCGCCACACATTTTCAATGGGAGACAGGTCTGGACTACAGGCAGGCCAGTCTAGTACCCACACTATTTTACTGTGAAGCCACGCTGTTGTAACACGTGGTTTGGTATAGTCTTGCTGAAATAAGCAGGGGCGTTCATGATAACGTTGCTTGGATGGCAACATATGTTGCTCCAAAACCTGTATATACCTTTCAGCATTAATGGTGCCTTCAAAGCTGTGTAAGTTACCCATGCCTTGGGCACTAATACACCCCCGTATCATCACAGATGCTGGCTTTTGAACTTTGCTCCTGTAACAATTCTGGATGGTTCTTTTCCACTTTGTTCCGGAGGACACGGCGTCCACAGTTTCCAAAAACAACTTGAAATGTGGACTCGTCAGACCACAGAACACTTTCCCACTTTGCATCAGTCCATCTTAGATGAGCTGGGGCCCAGCGAAGCCGGCGGCTTTTCTGGGTGTTGTTGATAAATGGCTTTCGCTCTGCATAGTACAGTTTTAACTTACACTTACCGATGTAGCGACAAACTGTAGTTACTGACAATGGTTTTCTGAAGTGTTCCTGAGCCCATGTGGTGATATCCTTTACACGCTGATGTCGCTTTTTGATGCAGTACCGCTTGAGGGATAAAAGGTCCATAATATCATCGCTTACGTGCAGTGATTTCTCCATATTCTCTGAATCTTTTGAGGATATTACGGACCGTAGACGGTGAAATCCCTAAATTTTGCAATAGCTCGTTTAGAAATGTTGTTCTTAAACTGTTCGAGAATTTGCTCACGCATTTGTTCATACAGTGGTGACCCTCGCCCCATCCTTGTTTGTGAATGACTAAGCATTTCATGGAAGCTGCTTTTATAACCAATCATGGCACCCACATGTTTCCAATTAACCTGTTCACCTGTGGGACGTTCCAAATAAGTGTTTGATGAGCATTCCTCAACTTTCTCAGTCTTTTTTGCCACTTGTGCCAGCTTTTTTCAAATTCCAAATGAGCTAATATTTGCAAAAAATAACAAAGTTGTCCAGTTCGAACGTTGAGTATCTTGTCTTTGCAGTCTATTCATTTGAATATAGGCTGAAAATGATTTGCAAATCATTGTATTCTGTTTTTATTTACGATTCACACAACATGCCAACTTCGCTGGTTTTGTGTTTTGTATTTATGCATGTCTGAACGCTCGCTAAATGGCAACAAAGTGGAGGCTGCAGAATTTAAGAGTTTCGGCCAAGAGGAGAAGAATGCAGATTTAAACAACCTTGATATTCATAGAGTATTCTTTTAAAATAAACTAACAGTACACCACTGGCACCCAACATTATTTTAAAAGCCCCTGAAATGAGCAGGATAGGATTAACATGTGTGTGTCTGTGTGTTATTGAGTTATGACGTAAACGTAGACACGTCTGATGTTATTTTTGCTTACAACCGAATCAATAGCTGAAATGACCGCAGCCTCCCAAAATGCCAATATGGTTGGGTGGTGATGTAAGTACTCCGGCATGGAAGCAGTGCTTTCTCCTAAAGTAATACATATTGATTTGTGGAAGTACTTTGGCAAATTGAGGTGTTTGTGTTGCTCCCCTGTGCAAAGTGGTTGAAATGATGTCCATAGAATGCGTTGGTTCGTCTACACTACAGAGCAATTTAAATCAGGTTAATTTAATGCTTAGCAGACCGGCAAAGAGAGGAGGAGCCTCACCGGGGCCCCTTATTCTCATGTGGTAATAATTAAGTGTGGGAGAGACTCTCCATGAATATTCATGAGTACGATTGCTCAAGCGTGTATTCATCTGTTACAGAGAATGACATTCGCCGTATGCAGTTGTTGTTTTTTTTAAACTGTGGCAAACATATGACATTTGCAGTATCCTTGCTTTGTTTATGTAAACACAGAAAATACAAACCTCGTTTCCATATGAGTTGGGAAATGGTGTTAGATGTAAATATAAACGGAATACAATGATTTGCAAATCATTTTCAACCCATATTCAGTTGAATATGCTACAAAGACAACATATTTGATGTTCAAACTGATAAACATTTTTTTTTGTGCAAATAATCATTAACTTTAGAATTTGATGACAGCAACATGTGACAAAGAAGTTGGGAAAGGTGGCAATAAATACTGATAAAGTTGAGGAATGCTCATCAAAGACTTATTTGGAACATCCCACAGGTGTGCAGGCTAATTGGGAACAGGTGGGTGCCATGATTGGGTATAAAAGTAGATTCCATGAAATGCTCAGTCATTCACAAACAAGGATGGGGCGAGGGTCACCACTTTGTCATCAAATGCGTGAGCAAATTGTTGAACAGTTTAAGAAAAACCTTTCTCAACCAACTGTTGCAAGGAATTTAGGGATTTCACCATCTACGGTCCGTAATATCATCAAAGGGTTCAGAGAATCTGGAGAAATCACTGCACGTAAGCAGCTAAGCCCGTGACCTTCGATCCCTCAGGCTGTACTGCATCAACAAGCGAAATCAGTGTGTAAAGGATATCACCACATGGGAACACTTCAGAAACCCACTGTCAGTAACTACAGTTGGTCACTACATCTGTAAGTGCAAGTTAAAACTCTCCTATGCAAGGCGAAAACCGTTGATCAACAACGCCCAGAAACGCTGTCGGCTTCGCTGGGCCTGAGCTCATCTAAGATGGACTGATACAAATTGGAAAAGTGTTCTGTGGTGTGACGAGTCCACATTTCAAATTGTTTTTGGAAACTGTGGACGTCGTGTCCTCCGGACCAAAGAGGAAAATAACCATCTGGATTGTTATAGGCGCAAAGTGTAAAATCCAGCATGTGTGATGGTATGGGGGTGTATTAGTGCCCAAGACATGGGTAACTTACACATCTGTGAAGGCGCCATTAATGCTGAAAGGTACGTACAGGTTTTGGAGCAACATATGTTGCCATCCAAGCAACGTTACCTTGGACGCCCCTGCTTATTTCAGCAAGACAATGCCAAGCCACGTGTTACATCAACGTGGCTTCATAGTAAAAGAGTGTGGGTACTAGACTGGCCTGCCTGTAGTCCAGACCTGTCTCCCATTGAAAATGTGTGGCGCATTAGGAGGCCTAAAATACCACAACGGAGACCCCCGGACTGTTGAACAACTTAAGCTGTACATCAAGCAAGAATGGGAAAGAATTCCACCTGAGAAGCTTAAAAAATGTGTCTCCTCAGTTCCCAAAGGTTTACTGAGTGTTGTTAAAAGGAAAGGCCATGTAACACAGTGGTGAACATGCCCTTTCCCAACTACTTTGGCACGTGTTGCAGCCATGAATTTCTAAAGTTAATGATTATTTGCACAAAAAAAAAAAGTTTATCAGTTAGAACATCAAATATGTTGTCTTTGTAGTGCATTCAACTGAATATGGGTTGAAAATGATTTGCAAATCATTGTATTCCGTTTATATTTACATCTAACACAATTTCCCAACCCATATGGAAACGGGGTTTGTATATATATTTAATAATTGGTGCCTGTTTTGTGCTGCATTATTGAAAAATTGTTTAATAAAACTCTCAAATATTCTGCTAGAGATGCCTCTGGAGTGAACTTGTTTGAAAGTACTATTTCGTTATTTACACATTCAATACATCATATACAGCCAACTTATTGATGTACATACATATATCTAGCTGAGGGGTCGGGAACCTTTTTTGGCTGAGAGAACCATGAAAGCCAAATATTTTAAAATGTATTTCCGTAAGAGCCATATAATATTTTTTAACACTGAATACAACTAAATGCGTGCATTTTTAAGTAAGACCACAATTTTTAGAGTATAATAAGTCTCTTATTCTTAACATTGTTATTCTGAAGCTAATCAATAATAAATTAAATACTTCTTACCATTAATGCGACTTCTTGAACAGGTGCGGTAGAAAACGGATAGATGGATTAAAATACATGTTTTATGTTTTGAACGTTATTTTTAACACTGTGATTACCAGCGGAATTATTCATTACTTATCGTGTTAAGCAATGTCAGCTAAGATTTATCTGAGAGCCAGATGCAGTCAACAAAAGAGCCACATATGGCTCGAGAGCCATAGGTTCCCTACCCCTGATCTAGCACATTATACGTATACAGTACGTCCACAATGGATATCTTCCAGTTGCAATGTATGTATCATGAAGAAGCTGTGTAAAATGTAAAATGCAGTGTAAGTCGAAGCTTCTCCAACAAATTTATAATTGAGCCATTCCTATGAATCGGTGTCCTTTGCGTTAAAGTTATAGATCAGGGGTGCCCAAACTACGACCAGCGGGACGTCTCAAGTTTTTTTTTTTATTTGTCCTTTCTAATCTATTTTCTACCGATCGTTACTCTCAGGGTCCGCTCAGGCCATCAATCAATCAATCAATGTTTATTTATATAGCCCTAAATCACAAGTGTCTCAAAGGGCTGCACAAGCCACAACGACATTCTCGGTACAGAGCCCACATAAGGGCAAGGAAAAACTCACCCCAGTGGGACGTCGATGTGAATGACTATGAGAAACCTTGGAGAGGACCGCATATGTGGGTAACCCTCCCCCCCACACTCTCATAGGCTGGACACAGTGTGTTGGCAAGCCTATGAGATGCGATGCAAGTGTAAGCCACTGTGACACTATTGTTCTTTTATTTTTTTTATTTTTTATAAATGCCTAATGATAATGTCAATGAGGGATTTTTAATCACTGCTATGTTGAAATTGTTACTAATATTGATACTAGGGATGTCCGATAATGGCTTTTTGCCGATATCCGATATTCTGATATTGTCCAACTCTTTAATTACCGATAGCGATATCAACCGATACCGATATCAACCGATATATACAGTCGTGGAATTAACACATTATTATGCCTAATTTGGACAACCAGTTATGGTGAAGATAAGGTACTTTTAATTTTTTTTTATAAAATAAGATAAATAAATTAAAAAAAAATTATTGAATAAAAAAGAAAGTAAAACCATATAAAAACAGTTACATAGAAACTAGTAATGAATGAAAATGAGTAAAATTAACTGTTAAAGGTTAGTACTATTAGTGGACCAGCAGCACGCACAATCATGTGTGCTTACGGACTGTATCCCTTGCAGACTGTATTGATATATATTGATATATAATGTAGGAACCAGAATATTAATAACAGAAAGAAACTGATTGTTAATGGTTTTAACCATTCTGAAATTGTGAGGGAGGTTTTTTGGGTTGGTGCACTAATTGTAAGTGTATCTTGAGTTTTTTTTTATGTAGATTTAATTAAAAAACAAAAAACAAACAAAAAAAAACCCGATACCGATAATAAAAAAAACGATACCGATAATTTCCGATATTACATTTTAACGCATTTATCGGACATCTCTAATTGATACAGTTGTTGATAATATTAATTTTTGTTTCACTACTTTTGGATTGTTCTGTGTCGTGTTTGTGTCTCCTCTCAATTGCTCTGTTTATTGCTGTTTGTTGCTGGGTCGGGTTTGGTTTTGGAATTGGATTGCATTGTTATGGTATTGCTGTGTATTGTTTTGTTGGATTGATTAATAAAAAATAAAAAAAATAAAAATATAAAAATATTTTTAAAAAATGAGAATCGATACTGAATCATACATACATATATATATATATATATATATATATATATATATATATATATATATATATATATATATATATATATACATACATACACACACACACACACACAGACAGGCCCCCGGCCACATTTTTTTACCCAATGCGGCCCCCGAGTCAAAAAGTTTGGGGACCCCTGGTATAGATGCTCAATAAAATTACCTGTAAAAATACTTTTTTTTATCAAGCTAAATGTCCCGTCCTTGATTTAGATGCATATTTAATAAACACAATTTACAAAATTAATATAAACCACCTTGAAAACCGGAAAATGTGCATTTGTTTCCTTTCTCCGTGCTTCTTAAAATTAAACTTTAGCATGAAATATAATCAAATAAACCCTTAAGAAATGTGTTTTTTTTTTTTTTTTTTTACATATTTATAACACTCCTTTTCCCAACTAGTGTTGTGTGATATAGACAATGTACGATACAAATGATATCAATTTGGCCAATGATTGAGCTTTTAATACTATCGTTATATTGTGATAATGCATGTTGAAGACACATTTTCGCTGTGTGACAGAGACAAGTGAAGAAATGCGTCCTCAATGCAATGTAACATTTTTGCTCGCGGCTAAGGCAAAGCTAAATCAGCAATCCTCGCCTCCATGTGGGAAAATAAACTATGTTTCTTAGAAGTATCATCCCTGGAGCACAAGGAAAATCTAAACATGACATGAATGACTGTAATGTATTTACTATCAACATGCTATTTGCATAAATACCATGTTGCTATATTTCATGATTTTCTAAAAACTCACTCCTGTTACTTTCAGCCTTGTTACTTAAATGAGTCATATCCAGCTTAGGAATCTTGAACACAAATTAAATAATGTTACCTTTATAGGCCCAATACACATTTTGAGGAGTTCAATACATGTACCATCAGATTCAGGGTTGGAAAAATGACAAATGTACGTTTATTTTGAAGGTTACAACATGCAAATGGCACCGATTCGGTAGAATGACCCAGATGTAGTTTTGGCACTTGGGATAATGAGAGTTGTAAAAGTTAAGACTTTGTGGGCCCTCAAAGCGTGACCACGTTCTCACACTGAGCTTGCGACAAAAAGCCATTTTCACGCAGAGAGGCTCTGCACTATGATGGGTGAGGGCATAACCCACACTGGCAGGAGACTGTGTGCCCGAGTGCTGGACTCGCCGATATTTAACAGGTGGAGAAGTTATGTTGCTGTGGAATGTGATATTTTAAAATAAAAGTATGAAGAGCAATAGTAAAAAAAATATTATATATATATACATATATATACGGTCATGGTCAAAAGTTTACATACACTTGTAAAGAACATAATATCATGGCTGTCTTGAGTTCCCAATAATTTCCACAACTCTTATTTTTTTGTGATAGAGTGATTGGAGCACATACTTGTTGGTCACATAACTTTCCTCCAGAAGGTCTTATATATGCAGAAGGTATATATATATATATATATATATATATATATATATATATATATATATATATATGACCCCCAGTTTGACATTTTGACATGCATTAAGCTACAGACCCCCATATAACGGCATGTATAGCAACGGACCCTCATGTACATCAGTGAAGCGTGTTTAACATAAACAGTGGGATTTCTAACAATTAGAAAGGTTTGTGTCATGTTTGTCCTCCTACAGAAAATATATTAAAACAAAAAATATATTATTTTCCTCATCTTTTTTCATTTTCATATATTTTTGAAAAAGCTCCATCGAGCCACTAGGGCGGTGCTAAAGAGGCGCTTGCGGCTCGAAAGCCGCGCTTTGCCGACCCCCAGAGGCCTACTACTGTTGTTTCGTCCGCCTATTGTTTGCAATATTATTTCAAAGACTTTCAAAATATGCACTTAATTCTTCCTGTATGACATTCTGACTACCAAATTGGATTTGTAGCAAAATATTGGGGTATTTTCTTAAGCAATTTGTATTTTTGTAATCAAATAATAAAAAAATCACTTGACAACCCTAATATCGATACATTCAGTTTGGTGGTAGGTTGTGTGACATCTCATGCGTATATACAGTTCCCATACTTGCCAACCCTCCCGAATTTTCTGGGAGACTCCCGAAATTCAGCGCCTCACCCGAAAACCTCCCGAGACAAATATTGTCCCGAAAATCTCCCGATTTTCAGCCGGAGCTGGAGGCCACGCCCCCTCCAGCTCCATGCGGACTTGAGTGAGGACAGCCTTTTTTTCACGACGGGAGAACAACAGGGTGACAAGAACTAAATCATCCAGACTAGAGATAAATTGTATTATTATGTTTATCTTACCTAAAAATAAATATATTTATTAATTAAAAAAAAAACAACCTAAATACATTTTTACTATATTTTGCTAAAAACATCAAAAATAATTGTATTTTTATTTGTATTTTTTCTGACTCCTTATTACATCCAGCCATATAATTATACCGGTACATTAAAATAAACATATTTGAAATAATTAATTTTAAATTATCATAATAATTCATTTAAAATGACCATATTTAATTATGCCTCGGGATCCCCCGGGAAGAGCTGGGCGAAGTGGCTGGGGAGAGGAAAGTCTGGGCTTCTCTGCTTAGGCTGCTGCCCCCGCGACCCGACCTCGGATAAGCGGAAGAAGATGGATGGATGGATGGATTTAATTATTAAAATAATTGCTTGTTTATCAACAACTTTAGCATTTTATTAATTGCCAAGTAAAGTTATATTCATGTTATATTTATGCAATTTTGAAGTATCAATTATCTAAACACAGTTTTGTTTGCATATTTTCAGGATATATATATATATATATATATATATATATATACATCCATCCATCTTCTTCCGCTTATCCGAGGTCGGGTCGCGGGGGCAGCAGCCTAAGCAGGGAAGCCCAGACTTCCCTCTCCCCAGCCACTTCGTCCAGCTCCTCCCGGGGGATCCCGAGGCGTTCCCAGGCCAGCCGGGAGACATAGTCTTCCCAACGTGTCCTGGGTCTTCCCCGTGGCCTCCTACCGGTCGGACGTGCCCTAAACACCTCCCGAGGGAGGCGATCGGGTGGCATCCTGACCAGATGCCCGAACCACCTCATCTGGCTCCTCTCGATGTGGAGGAGCAGCGGCTTTACTTTGAGCTCCCCCCGGATGACAGAGCTTCTCACCCTATCTCTAAGGGAGAGCCCTGCCACCCGGCGGAGGAAACTCATTTCGGCCGCTTGTACCCGTGATAACCCAAAGCTCATGACCATAGGTGAGGATGGGAACGTAGATCGACCGGTAAATTGAGAGCTTTGCCTTCCGGCTCAGCTCCTTCTTCACCACAACGGATCGATACAGCGTCCGCATTACTGAAGACGCCCCACCGATCCGCCTGTCGATCTCACGATCCACTCTTCCCTCACTCGTGAACAAGACTCCGAGGTACTTGAACTCCTCCACTTGGGGCAGGGTCTCCTCCCCAACCCGAAGATGGCATTCCACCCTTTTCCGGGCGAGAACCATGGACTCGGACTTGGAGGTGCTGATTCTCATATATATATATATATATATATATATATATATATATATATATATATATATATATATATATATATATATGTATGAAATACTTGACTTGGTGAATTCTAGCTGTCAATATACTCCTCCCCTCTTAACCACCCCCCCCCCCCCTCCCGAAATCGGAGGTCTCAAGGTTGGCAAGTATGACAGTTCCACAGCATTTCAGTTCCTAAAATAGTGCACATTTTCCGAGCATTGGTATTTCAAGGTTCCACTGTATTGCTATTTACGTCTAATATGAAATGTCCATGTCACGTTTATACTCAACACTCAGGCTAAAAGCCCCTTTCAAGGCCGATGATAGCATCTACAAACTGCATCAGTATTGCTCTGTCGAGGGCAATTTTATGATAATGAAATGTAAAACAGACACATCTGCTCCCGTAAAAGGCCGGTTAACTGATTCAAGCGGAGTCACGGTGGCAGCAAAGCCTGTCACTTTAATCACAGTCATACAAACCAGTGAATGCCAGCTGCTTCCGCTCGGCGCAGTCGTGACGACCCGACGTCCACTTTGTACTGGGATGACACTTTCCAAAAATAATAGCTCCCAAAACCCACTTGTCTTCCTAAAGTGTCAACTCTTTTTTTCCCCTTAATCAAATCATTGGCTTGTTCAGAGACACCAATAAAAAAAAAAGGGGGGGGGGGGGGGGGACGGGACACGTTTTTAATATGATTTATCATGGCGGTGAGCGCGTGCTTGATAAATTCGAGGGTCTAAAGTGAAGCTTGAGGCCAGTATCTTTCATGAAGGCGTTTCCAGCAATGAATTAGTTCTTGACATCAATTGTGGAAGACGTCTGGGTGTTTTTGTTCTAACGGCTTGTAGAGCGAGATAGTGGCTGTGGACTGAGGCGGCCATTGACAATTTAAGATGGAAGATTGCATGGAATGCAGTGGACACTCGTTTCATTCTTCCGAGTGTGCTTGTGTGAAGGTTTCAATGCAAAAGATGATCAGATCAATATAACTCATTAAATGCTTTTATAAGTCAAAGTCAAGTTGCACCAATCAATGTATGTGATCGACTTTGTTGTTATTTGCACATGAATACATGAGCATCAATCAGTTGAAAGCATTGCTGTGCTCACAAACTGACTGCTTTAATTGTTTCAAATGTTTGATTTCACTCCAATTAATCAAACAATAGACTCTTTCCACTTAGGCTATGTCTACATTAAGCCGGATAACTCCTTAAACTAATAATTATTTAGCCTAAGCCCCGTTTCAGCCACACTAAACTATCATTTAAGGTTCCCCTCCACGGACAATTTCTTCACAGGGGTAAGTGCACCGTGTATTTCTTGAATCTACGGCTCTTAGCTTTGTATGGACTCATTGATCGTTTACAAACTGAGTTCGGAAAGGAAGTGACACCAGAAAGACCGCGCCCCACACAGGAAGCGACGTCAGAAAGAACGCGACACAGGTTTCGTAACTCGGAGCTAACCGCTGGAAATATGGAGGCGTCATCCAGACATTCCTGTGTTTCTCAATCCTCTACTCTACATGTACAGACACTCGTGGTAATCACACATGAATACCTTAAAAGAGAAAGATATTGCAGCTATTTGGGATACTACACACCTCAGACGGCAAGAGAACTTTCCAATGTCCAGGTCAGCTGTGATTCTACTTACCGAAAAACTTCGTCCATTTGTCGAAGGAGAGTCAACGAGAATGCGGGCTCTCGTGGATGTGATAAAAAAAAAGGTAGCGTGTGCTTTGTATTACCTGGCAGTCGAGTGAAGACTACGGAAAACGGCGAATGCTTTTGGACTGGCAATGCAGACTGTATCAGTTATTGTCCGCCATGTATGTCGCGGACTCAACGTCTAAGTCCAGAGTATATAAAGCCACCAAAAAACGAATGGAAAATGAAGGTGAAGGAGTGAGGACTGTCCTGGCCAGATATCTAGATCCCTAGACTGATTGATGTAAAATGTTCTTCGTCACATTGTGTACTTTCATGTCCAATAAAGATTTGATTAATTTATGATGTCACAGGTGTGATTCACTACAATAGGGCCCCACAGCACACTGCATTCCAGTTAATTAAAATACCACAACACTGGATATTGTTCAGATAAGTTAAATTCAAGAACTTGCACACAAAGCAACACTGGAGGTGACGATGACGTGCAACAATTTTCCCCACACCTGTTTTCTGTTGGTAATTAGGATTATTTAAGTTGAACTTCAAACACCATTCTTGGTCGGGGCATTGTTGAGTATGTTCTCTGTTTGGTGATGTCAAGTAGAGATGTACTTTGTGGACGACGTCTGCGCCACACTCATCGTAAGCGTTTTGCTGTTTTTGGCTTCTTCCAGCATTCCGTTTTGTTTTCTCTGTACTGTGTCCAGTTCAGTTTTGGCCCTGCATAGCTTCCCCTATGCTGTCAGAGAACATCCCTATTCTATTGTATGAGTAGGATTTGGAAATCGAGACAACCTTCGCCGTCTCACACGACACGCCGCTGACAGACCAAAACTTTGATGTTTCATTGAGAATATAGAACATTATACATGGCGCTCAAAAATATGTGAAAATGTTTTAGTATGACTTTGGAAAGCCCCGAAACCGCACAACTTGATGGCTTGTCGGAGCACTATGGCTACCGTAGTCAGACGTACTGTGCTTCAACATACGGCATTATTATGGTGTGTGTATAAGGACCCCGAAATTGCCCCTATTAGTAGACACTATCTGACATTTTGTTTCGCCTTATAATGCAAAGCCAACTTTTCTTACCTATTGGTACCTGCTGTTGTTTATTTGGGATCTGCATAAGTCCCGAAATTTAGTGCTCGTCCGCCATTGTAGTCCTCTTGTTGTGGGGCATTCATCCTTCGCTGTTACCATTTCTAATACAACGTAGTGTATAGTTCTATCTTTGTCTGTCAGGAGACTTACTATGGAAGCGCTAAAAAATACCGGTCCAACCAAGATGATGGGCAGAAGACGCTGTCGAAGTGGAACCACGTGAATAAGACCGCCCCCACAACTATGCATTTTGAAGAGATGGTCAGAAAAACGGCTTGAAGATGGCCTGTAAAATAATCCATGCAACATATTGACCAAAGAACCACCATTACATGTTATGTAGACCACAAAGAAGTGCTTTAAATGTAGAAAAAAAAAATCATAATTTGAGCCCTTTAATGCGCCTTATAATCTGGTGCGCTTTATGTATAGAAATAGATCCAAATTAGGGCTGCAACAACTAATCGATTAAATCGATTAAAATCGATTATAAAAATAGTTGGCGACTAATTTAGTCATCGATTCGTTGGATCTATGATATGCGCATGCGCAGAGGCTACGTTTTTTTTTTGTTTTTTTTCAAACCTTTATTTATAAACTGCAACATTTACAAACAGCTGAGAAACAATAATCAAAATAATAGGGGTGTAACGGTACGTGTATTTGTATCGGAACCGTTTCGGTACGGGGGTTTTGTTTCGGTGCGGAAGTGTACCGAACGAGTTTCCACACGGACATATTAAGTAGCGTACTGCACGTTGTGTAAACAATACTCAAAATGCCGGACATTTGAGGCATTTAAGAAACTCCGCCCTGACAGCTCCGCAAAAGAGGACATGTCCGGTGAAAAGAGGACGTATGGTCAGTCTATCGCAGCCCGTTAGCTGCTAGCATGCTAGCAAAAGAGCACATGTCCAGTGAAACCGATCGCTGCTAGCATGCTAGCAGCTAACGGGCTGCGATAGACTGACCATACGTCCTCTTTTCACCGGACATGTCCTCTTTTGCGGGGCTGTCCGGGTGGTGTTTCTTAAATGCCTCAAATGTCCGGCATTTTGAGTTAGGGTTGCGTGTATTTTCAATGTACGTTCAGGGTTAAGAAGGTTAAAAACACAACAAATTGTGCGTGCAGCAGCATTCGTGAGGGAGGGGCAGAGACAGAGAGAGTGAGAGAGTTGTGATTAACGCGCATGCGTTGTCAGGCTCTGCTTTTTATCCATAGATTTATCACATTTAATTTTTTATTATCTATAGCAGGGGTGTCAGAAGTGTGCATTTTTGTAACATTTTCCTTGTTTTATTTGGCAAGTTGAAAGAACATGGCGCAAGTATGCTGTTTTTTTTCCAATAAAATACTGGAAAGGATAGAAATGTGGTTTGTCTCCTTTATCCCATTATTAATCGATTAATCGAAGTAATAATCGACCGATTAATCGATTATCAAATGAATCGTTAGTTGCAGCCAGTGTTGGGTTAGTTACTGAAAACCAGTAACTAGTTACAGTTACTAGTTACTTTATTTCAAAAGTAACTCAGTTACTAACTCAGTTACTTACACCAAAAAGTAATGTGTTACTGTGAAAAGTAACTATTTAGTTACTTCTTTTTTTGCCCTTTTTTTTAAGGCTCCCATTAATGCCCTTTTAGCCTTCATTTCAGTACTGTTATTGCACTGGAGAATAATACAATCTGTTGATCAACTTGACATGCATTTGGATCACTGAACTCTGCTAAGCAATGTGGTCTACATACAACACACAAACAATGTGGTCTACATACAACACACAAACAATGTGGTCTACATACAACACACAAAGACAAAGATATGTTTCAAAGGGCCAATTTATTTCAGGCCAAAACAAATTGACAAAACTATTTTAAATAGCTGCAACATAATGGCACTTTAACTTTAACTTTAAGTAGATAGGATCTTTGATCCTAGACACAACTTACATTTAACTAAAATGTTCTTTTATTTGTGCTCGACAAAAGAAAACTAGTGAGAATGTTAAGACAGTCGACTTCTGGCTTCACCATGATGTCATGTTAGTTGTTATGAGAGTAGCGTATGTGTGTGTGTGTGTGTGTGTGTGTGGCCCTTTAAGATATGACAGCATGTGAGGTGAGTGACGTCAGTGAGTGAGTGGGCGAGAGAAGTGAGGGAGCGGCAACAGTGAGTGCGTGCAGGTGCTCTAGCTTGGTGGATTGCTGCGTCCAATAAAGTCACAAAGTTGCAACAAACCGCCGGTCTCGTCATTCACCCTCAGCTGTAAAGACCCACTTCCGGGTAAAGTGAAGGTTGTTAGCCCCGAAGTACATAGGCCCTGGAGGAACGTCTCCCCTGCGCCCCTCAACTACGGTCTGGGAGCCCCCAACCCCACCCCCGCCCCCACCCACACAAAGCACGCCTCTTCTTTTCCACCGCAGCGCTGCAATAAAACACACTCAGATCTTCTGTTTCTAGCCGATACTACATAAAAAATAACGTAAAATAACGCATCATGTAGTAACGGTAACTGAGTTACTGAATATAAAAAATAACGCGTTAGATTACTTGTTACCGCCGAAACTAACGGCGTTACTTTGTAACGCGTTAGTCCCAACACTGGTTGCAGCCCTAATTCAAATAGGCCCGTTCATCTACAGTGCGCCCTATAATCCGGTGTATCCTATAGTTAGAAAAAATAGGTAATATGGGTTTATACATGATTAATGCAATATTTTTTGGAATTAATCTCATGGGTTGACTCATTAACTTTAACAATCTTATGCTTAATAGACAAATTCAGTCCACAATGGTGTCCACACTGCGCATAACAACAGGCTGACTGGCGGTTACGCAGCATTCAGATTCCGTCTGTAAAACGGGCTTGTTTTGGTCCGATTCGGAGCGAGGTCGTTTCAGATGAGAGGATATCATTTATACAGCCAACAAAGCAATAAGTCACCTCCTTACCCTCACCCTCAAACGCTAAGTCTGTCCGCTTCATGGCGCAGTCGGAGCAGAGCGGCTGCAGGCCAGGATTGTCCTGTCAGCAGTGCACTGAATGCCTGATTCAGCTGTTGGTGTCACCGCAGTCGTGTCCAGGATGGATGTGCGGGACGTATCGCCGCTGCACGCTGCTGAGCTCTGTGGCCTTTTGCTCTCTCGTTCCAAACACTTAAGTTCAAACATCATGACTTTCAGTGTAAAAAAACAGGATTATTACTTCATGTCATGTAAGAAAAAACCGCAACCACTGACTTTTTGTGCTCACTCATACATTCTCCAGAATGTTCCTTGTAAAAAAACATCCATTTACTTTTCTGATAATCCTGTTCAGGGTCTTGGAAAGTTAGATCTTTTCCTTGATGACTTATTTTTTTTATCAAAGCATGTCTAAATCTATCCAATACAGGAGCTGTAAGAACAATGAAAGGGTTATGGAAAATGAAACAACGCAAGTCGAATGTGTTGGGACCCTTTACAATAGAACAGTAATATGGTCTGAAGAAACAATACTATGGAACTTGATGGAACCTAATCCTATGTTGATACCAGCAGAAATATGAAGTATAAGTTTTGGATTATATATCAGCTGGCATCTAAAATCTCCATTGTACAGAAAGCACTGCTATACAAGCGGCCCTGAAGCTTGTTTACTTGTGCAAAGCCAGTTAACATTTAAATATGCTCCAAAAACCACACAAGGTTACTCTTTTCTTGTATTTTTCACACGTAGTTTAAAAAAGGTAAACGTGATAGGCTTTTTTTAGGCTACTAGGAGCTGGCAGCCACACAATAGCACACAAGCTAGAATGATGTAATATGTGTCCTTAATTGAACAATATGGCAGTCTAAAACAAATTTTTCAATATGAACAAGTATCAAATAGTTATAGTTGAATATTTCGTACACATACAAAGTATCCAAAGCAGAAGAATATTCAAAAGTATCCAGTAATAAACGTGTCCGCATTATCCAACTTACTGCATCGTGAGCTTAACTTAATGAATTTTGAGACCACTTGGCGTCGCCAAAAACAAATAGCCACTTCACTTATGCTTAAAGACAGCATAAATAGATTTGTGTTGCTCATACCTATCATTGATTATGGTTATGGTGTTGTCAGTTTATTTTGTACATGCATACAATTACAATGTAATACACCACATACACTATATTGCCAAAAGTATTTGGCCACCTGCCTTGACTCACATATGAAGGGGCCCGCTCCAAACTGTTCCCACAAGGTTGGGAGCATGGAATTGTCCAAAATGTTTTGGTATCCTGGAGCATTCAAAAATCCTTTCACTGGAACTAAGGGGCCAAGCCCAACTCCTGAAAAACAACCCCACACCATAATTCCTCCTCCACCAATTTTCACACTCGGCACAGTGCAGTCCGAAATGTAGCGTTCTCCTGGCAAACTCCAAACCCAGACTCGTCTATCAGATTGCCAGATGGAAAAGAGTGATTCATCACTCCAGAGAAGGCGTTTCCAATGCTCTAGAGCAGTGTTTTTCAACCTTTTTTGAGCCAAAGCACATTTTTTGCGTTGAAAAAATGCTGAGGCACACCGACAGCAGAAATCATTCAATAACTAAACTCAGTTAACAGTAAAGAGTCGTCTTAATTGTTGGATATGACTTTAAACCATAACCAACCATGCATCACTATAGTAGGTGTACTTTATCAATATAGGTCGTGTCTCAAAGTAGATGTACTGTATCAATATAGGTCTTGTCTCAAAGTAGGTGTACTGTCACCACCTGCCACATCACACCCTGACTTATTTTGAGTTTTTTGCTGTTTTCCTGTCTGTAGTGTTTTAGTTCTTGTCTTGCGCTCCTATTTTGGTGATTTTTTCTCTTTTTTGGTATTTTCCTGTAGCAGTTTCATGTCTTCCTTTGAGCGA
>NC_084562.2:4120000-4290000 GCF_033978685.3 Nerophis lumbriciformis | reverse complement strand
CTTAAACAGGACAATACTGCCATCTAGTGCATTTGATGAAAGCACTTTTGTGCGTGCCACACAGCAATGCATAATCAGAGAGGGTGTTCAGCATGGTTAGAAAGATAGTGACAGAGAATAGAACAAGGATGGACAATTCAACCCTTAACTCAACAATGAGTAGATGAGTGTTATGTGTGTGTATATGTGTAAATAAATGAACACTGAAATTCAAGTATTTCTTTTATTTTTATATATATATATATATATATATATATATATATATATATATATATATATATATATATATATATATATATATATATATATATATATATATATCCATCCATCCATCCATCCATTTACTACCGCTTATTCCCTTCGGGGTCGCGGGGATATATATATATATATATATATATATATACCAGGTATATATATATATATATATATATATATATATATATATATATATATATATATATATATATATATATATATATATATATATATATATGAAATACTTGACTTGGTGAATTCTAGCTGTAAATATACTCCTCCCCTCTTAACCACGCCCCCAACCACGCCCACGCCCCAACCACGCCCCCCACCCCCCACCTCCCGAAATTGGAGGTCTCAAGGTTGGCAAGTATGTGTTAGTCCCAAAATCCAACATCACTCCTCCAATTAATACATTTTCAAATGTGTTTGTGTTAAATTCTTAAATAGATTGTCGCTCAATCATTTTGTTTAATTGTGTTCTTTAATTAAAGTACCTGGTTTTAGGCTACACAGGTTTTTTGTTTTTTTTTTACTTTTTTTTAGCGTAAGTCATATGTAGTGATGCTCCCATGATAAAAGTGAAATTTAAATGTTATGTGCATTAATAATAAGAAATAATAAATGTCATCAGAAAATTCGTCATTTCAAGTATAATCTCTAAAAGACGCAGTAAGGCTATAAAGGGTGTTTTATTCGAACAAATGATTACTAAAATAATCGATAGCTGCAGCCGCGATATTCATAACAATCTATTTCAAGCTCATGTCCGCAAGGCTAACTAGTTGTTGTTTATCCATAGTATTTGCACTAATTAAAGGAAGTTTATTACTTACATTTAGGCTCAGGTTGAACTTTATTGTGCCGTTAAGGATATTTGTCTTGGGCATTGTGTTACATTATTGCTTCAGAGGGCATCCAAGATAATCACATAAAAACACAGACATTAAAACAAACATTAACAAAGCTAAAACAGGAAAACTCGTACATTAAATGGCTACACAGGGACGTACGGAGTCATTAGACATTGTAAAGTGCCAGAAATGTGTTATGTGCTAAAGTGATTGTGTTCACATTGCTCAGGTGCACTATTTTTTTTGCATTGTTCAACAGCTTAATAGAACCTGGAACAAATGATAATTTGAGAGTTTGTTTTGCACTTTGGAATACGTTGTCTTCTTTTTGATGGCAGAAGTTCCGATTCTGAGGACAACTTAGATTCAATATCCCTCTTCAAATCAAGACTCAAAACACACCTATTCCTGACTCCTTATTCATTGTAATCATATTTTATTTTCTCTTTGTTGTTGTTGTTGGGGTTTTTTTTATCAAATTTGATTTTATTGTTGTGATTTTGTACGGTGTTCTTGAGTGCCCAGAAAGGCGCCTTATAAATAAAATGTATTATTATTATTATAAGTTCCTATTCTGAGGACAGCGGGACCTGAAGAGATTTTTGTTGCTTGTGTCATAACTGACTGATCATACAAATGATCCATGGACTCATAATGTTTCATACTAATTATCTTCATTGCTGTTTTGGGTATGTTAGCCCAGTGTTTTTCAACCACTGTGCTGCGGCTAGTGTGCTGTGAGATACAGTCTGGTGTGCCGTGGAAGATTATATAATTTCACCTATTTGGGTTAAAAATATTTATTGCAAATTAGTAACCATAGTCTGCAAATTATGTGTTGTTGTTGAGTGTCTAGAGCTCGGCAGAGTAACCGTGTAATACTCTTTCATATCAGTAGGTGGCAGCCTGTAGCTAATTGCTTTGTAGATGTCGGGAACAGCGGGAGGCAGCGTGTAGGTAAAAAGGTGTCTAATGCTTAAACCAAAAATAAACAAAAGGTGAGTGCCCCTAAGAAAAGGCATTGAAGCTTAGGGAAGGCTATGCAGAACGAAATTAAAACTGAACTAGCTACAAAGTAAACAAAAACAGAATGCTGGACGACAGCAAAGACTTACTGTGGAGCAAAGACAATGTACATCCGAACATGACATGACAATCAACAATGTCCCCACAAAGAAGGATAAAAACAACTGAAATATTCTTGATTGCTAAAACTGAGACTTAGACTTTCTTTTTATTGTCATTCAAATTTGAACTTTACAGCACAAATAAGAACGAAATTTCGTTACATAAGCTCATGGTAGTGCAGGATAAAAAAGCAATAAGGTGCATATATAAATAAATAAATAAATAAATATATATAAATAATATATAAATATATATATATATATATATATATATATATATATATATATATATATATAAAATAAATAAATATATATAAATATATATAAATAAATAAATAGATTACTGTACAGATAAATATATTGCACTTTTTCACATGCGTCCATGTTTATGGATGTATGTTATATTGTCTTTTTTATTCCAGCGAATTAATCCATTTTTGGGGGAGTTGAGGGGATAATTTAATTATGATGCGTTCAAGAGTCTTACGGCCTGAGGGAAGAAGCTGTTACAGAACCTGGAGGTTCTGCTTCGGAGGCTGTGGAACCTCTTTCTAGAGTCCAGCAGTGAAAACAGTCCTTGGTGGGGGTGGGAGGAGTCTTTGCAGATTTTCTGAGCCCTGGTCAGGCAGCGGCTTTTTGCGATCTCCTGGATAGGAGGAAGAAGAGTCCTGATGATCTTTTCCGCCGTCCTCACCACTCTCTGGAGAGACTTCCAGTCTGAGGCATTGCAGGCTCCAGTCCAGACAGAGATGCTGTTGGTCAGCAGGCTCTCTATAGTGCCTCTGTAGAATGTGCTGAGAATGGGGGGAGGGAGCTGTGCAAAGTAGGTGCGGGAAATATCACTCAAAGGAAGACATGAAACTGCTACAGGAAAACACCAAAAAAAGAGAAAAATCCACCAAAATAGGAGCGCAAGACAAGAACTAAAACACTACACGCAGGAAAACAGCAAAAAACTTTCAACTGAGTTTCGTTTTTTTAATGATTTTGGCTGGTGGTGTGCCTCCGGATTTTCTCAACGCAAAAAAATGTGCCTTGGCTCAAAAAAAGTTGAAAAACACTGTGTTAGCCAATCGTTTTTTCAGTTGTACGGTTAGGTTGACAAACCACGCTGTACTATCTGATTAAGCTCTCTAAAATAGCCTTGTAGAAAATGAGCATGATCTGATTGCCAACACCATACAGCCTCAGTCGTCTCAAATAATATAGTCTCTGTTGCAGTTTGTTGCACAAGTTATCAATATGTGATTTCCAGCTAAGCAGGTTATTAACATGGACCCCTAGATATTT
Source organism: Nerophis lumbriciformis (assembly GCF_033978685.3). NCBI lineage: Eukaryota > Metazoa > Chordata > Actinopteri > Syngnathiformes > Syngnathidae > Nerophis > Nerophis lumbriciformis. The sequence goes on along the minus strand of NC_084562.2, from coordinate 4,286,474 downwards.
ATATGTTGACGCCTAATTGATGGTCTGGTCTTTCATGACCACTGGCTTGTGTGTAGTCAGTTGCCCTGGGTCAGGCTATTTGTGTTACACACTTAAAATCACTGTCTGACCTGTGGGTTATTGGCACATTTTTACTTTGGCCCTTAAAGGTAAAACGTTTGGGCACCCTGATCTATTCTATGAGGAAGTAAAAGTCGTAACTAGGTTTCTGTAGGTAAACGTGTAAGAGGATCATTACAGTTGTCAGCGGGTAGCATTGAAGGCGGTCCCCTGCCTGAGCAAACTAATCAAAGCTACATTTCCAGGGCCAAGGCGCAAAATTGGGCATAATGCCAATTTTCAGCAAGTCACACTCGTCAGCTTGGCGACATAACGAGTTCTGACGTGACCTCCTAATACGCTCACGGTATGCGGGTACTCAACTTGAGGGGCATTCAATGTTTGGCGATTCGACTGCGAGTTTGATGGTCCAGTCAGACTCCTCCAAATCGAATCGGTGAATTGTCACCCCTACACCTAATAAGTGAAGATATAGTCAGAAATATTGCAAACAAAAAGACTGACCCTGTTAAAATTGTATTGATTAAGACAGTGGTTCTCAACCTTTTTTCAGTGATGTACCCCCTGTGAATTTTTTTTTAAATTCAAGTACCCCCTAATCAGAGCAAAGCATTTTTGGTTGAAAAAAATAGATAAAGAAGTAAATTACAGCATTATGTCATCAGTTTCTGATTTATTAAATTGTATAACTTGTAATTTGTAGTGGTCTTTCCTGAACTATTTGGGAAAAAAGATAGGTTTTTATTTATATTTATAAAGGATGTTTGAATTGTTGCTATTTTTAGAATATTTAAAAAAAAAATCTCACGTACCCCTTGGCATACCTTCAAGTACCTCCAGGGGTACGCGTACCACCATTTGAGAACCACTGGATTAAGACGTCAAATTACAGTATTTAAATAAAAACAATGGCTGTCAGACAATTAACATTTTGTAATCGTGATTAATCACAGTCGGTTCATAGTTAACTCAAAATTAATCGCAATAATCGCAGATAAATTCATTTTTCGTCATTAATAAGTGTACCCTCGATTGATAATTTTTAGATTTTTATTACCATGACTGGAAAATTAGTTTGCTCTAGTGAACTACTTTTTAACATTATGCTTTTTAAAACAGCCCAATACAAAATGGACATAAACACACTTTTAATGACAGTAAAGAAAATTACCTGCAGTGCGTTGGTGTCTTGCCAAATTTTGTAGGAATACAGAACTTGTATTTCTGCTGTAGGAGCACTTGCATTCAGAGGAAGAGCTACATCATGTTTAGATACCAGCTTCATACATTAATAACACAAAATGTGGATTGTTGATTTGATCATCAAAGATGTTTGGTAATATAATCTGTGATATTTCTGAATAAATGCTTGTGATATTCTCTACATTACATGTTGCACAAGTTAATGATATTCATATTGCTGCATGACAATGTTTTAACCTTCTCCATTTATCAATGAAATGTAATATTCAGTAATTGCAGACTATCAATCAGAATAATGTACATTTTATTTCAATCCGCCAGAAAACATTTAAAAAGGTAGAAATATCACAGAAACATCTCTGGCAAAGCATGATTGTAATTAGGGATGTCCGATAATGGCTTTTTGCCGATATCCGAAATTCCGATATTGTCCAACTCTTTAATTACCGATACCGATATCAACCGATACCGATGTAATCCGATACTGATATATACAGTCATGGAATTAACACATTATTATGCCTAATTTGGACAACCAGGTATGGTGAAGATAAGGTCCTTTTTAAAAAAAATTATAAAATAAAATAAGATAAATAAATTAAAAACATTTGCTTGAATAAAAAATAAAGTAAAACAATATAAAAACAGTTACATAGAAACTAGTAATTAATGAAAATGAGTAAAATTAACTGTTAAAGGTTAGTACTATTAGTGGACCAGCAGTACGCACAATCATGTGTGCTTACGGACTGTATCCCTTGCAGACTGTATTGATATATATTGATATATAATGTAGGAACCAGAATATTAATAACAGAAAGAAACAACCCTTTTGTGTGAATGAGTGTGAATGAGTGTAAAAGGGGGAGGGAGGTTTTTTGGGTTGGTGCACTAATTGCAAGTGTATCTTGTGTTTTGTATGTTGATTTAATAAAAAACAAAACAAAACAAAAAAAAACGATACCGATAATAAAAAACCCGATACCGATAATTTCCGATATGATCGGACATCTCTAATTGTAATGTAAGACCTTTTTATTTTGTTATGTCAGTTAGACCAGATTTGACGTGTAACGCTATTATTGTGAAGCCGAAAGTATGTGATTGGTCTGCGAAGAGGGGTCTTGATATATTTTGAGGAAAGTCTCAGATTAAAAAGTGACTCTTGACACCCTGTCACTTGTCTTTTTTTCTACCGACCTTTTATTCCATTTTACTAAAGTAGTTAGTGTAACAATCTACATTCTACGTTATCAACTGTAATGTAAACACGGATGTAAAGTTCCTCCTATCTAGAAGCGGTAAAGCGTGCCAGCAGGATTTTGCTCCAATGATGTTGCCTCACGGCAATCGAAGATAAAATGGTCTTGTCTTCTCGGGAGAACGACTTGCCATGGCTTTGGATCTGAGATTTCTATAATATTCACCTTTCTTTGTGCATTTGTGCTCGCTATAAACATTTCCCTAAGCTATGGAATAGGCAGAGGGTCAAAAAGGAGTCAGGACGCATGCGCCTTAAACGCGCGTAATAAAAATGAGTGCCGCTAAAGGAACTCACTTATAGCTAATGACGCATGATTTTTAACCAACCTCAAAATAAAAGTCTGTGTTTACTTCAACAAAATCCTCCTAAAGTCTCATGAGAATAGGCTGTCACCTTTGTTGTGTTCTTATATGCAAGGAAGGAAATGCTTTGATTGCTTATAATGCCGTCTGTATTGCTCAACATGTCCATCCATCCATCCATTTTCTACCGCTTATTCCCTTTATCTCAGCTACAATCGGGCGGAAGGCGGTGTACACCCTGGACAAGTCGCCACCTCATCGCAGGGCCAACACAGATAGACAGACAACACTCACACTCACATTCACACACTAGGGCCAATTTGGTGTTGCCACATGTCGTTATTTAAAAATATATGCTGTTTTTTTTTTTGATCCAACACAAGCACCAGAGTGTTCCTGAGCCCATGTGGTGATATCCTTTACACTCTGATGTCGCTTTTTGATGCAGTACCGCCTGAGGGATCGAAGGTCCGTAATATCATCGCTTACGTGCAGTGATTTCTCCACATTCTGCGAACCTTTTAATGATATTACGGACCGTAGATGGTGAAATCCCTAAATTCCTTGCAATAACTCGTTGAGAAATGTTGTTCTTTAAACTGTTCGACAAATTGCTCGTGCATTTGTTCACACAGTGGTGACCCTCACCCCATCCTTGTTTGTGAATGGAAGCTGCTTTTATACCCAATCATGGCACCCACCTGTTCCCAATTAGCCTGTTCACCCGTGGGATGTTCCAAATAAGTGTTTGATGAGCATTCCTCAACTTTCTCAGTCTTTTTTGCCACTTGTGCCAGCTTTTTTGAAACATTTTGCAGGCATCAAATTCCAAATGAGCTAATATTTGCAAAAAATAACAACGTTTTCCGGTTTGAATGTTAAGTATCTTGTCTTTGCGGTCTATTCCATTGAATATAGGTTGAAAAGGATTTGCAAATCATTGTATTCTGTTTTTTATTTACCATTTACACAACGTGCCAACTTCACTGGTTTTGGGGTTTGTAGAAGCGGTAAAGCGTGCCAGCAGGATTTTTCTCCAATGATATCGCCTCACGACAATCGAAGATGAAATGGTATTGTCTTCTCGGGAGAACGACTTGCCATGGCTTTGGATCTGAGATTTCTATAATATTCACCTTTCTTTGTGCATTTGTGCTCGCTATGAACATTTCCCCAAGCTATGGAATAGACCGAGGGTCAAAAAGAAGTCAAGACGCATGCGCGTTAAATGCGTGATATAAAAAATTGTGCCGCTAAAATAACTCACTTATAGCTAACGAGTTAATATTACCTGCTCAGTGGCCTTGTGGTTAGAGTGTCCGCCCTGAGATCGGTAGGTCGTGAGTTCAAACCCCGGCCGAGTCATACCAAAGGCTATAAAAATGGGACCCATTACTTCCCTGCTTGGCACTCAGCATCAGGGGTTGGAATTGGGGGTTACATCACCAAAATGATTCCCGGGCGTGGCCACCTCTGCTGCTCACTGCTCCCCTCACCTCCCAGGGGGTGAACAAGGGGATGGGTCAAATGCAGAGGACAATTTCACCACACCTCGTGTGTGTGTGTGTGACTATCAGTGGTACTTTAACTTGAACTTTAATTATTGCGTTAACTTTGAAAGCCTTGAAAAAAATCATAAAACATTTACAGCAATCATTAATATTAACCAGGAATTATGCATGTAAAAATCGAAAACTTTGTTATTTCTTCTGTATGTGGGGTTTAGGAGGGGCCAACATTTTTTTTTTGCTTTCCTACCAGAACTCCACAAACTTGCTTCCCTGAAAGACGCTTGATTTTTAACCAACCTCAAAATAAAAGTGTGTGTTTACTTTAACAAAATCCTCCTAACATCTCATGAGAATAGCCTGTCACCTTTGTTGTGTTCTTAGCTAGAAATATGCAAGGAAGGAAACGCTTTGATTTCTAATAATGCCGTCTGTATGTATTTATTTATAAGTATATGCTGTTTTTTGGGTCTTTTTTTTTTGGATCCCACACCAGCGCCAGAGACCGCCATGAGTGCAAAGAGAGGAGCAAAGGGTGGCGGACATGCCACGCCCCCAGGGAGCAGCAGTCGACATGGTGTTGTCCCACTGTTTCCATGGCAACGTCGCCGAGGTGCGGCTGAGCTCCAAAGTGATAACATATACGAACGAGGTGGGGGGAGGGTTTAGGAAGGAGAAGCAGGTGGTGGGCGGAGAGAAGAAGGGAGTACAGTGGGAGGTGGATGTTGGATGGTGTTGGGGGGGTTGCGGAACAACACAAGGAGACCAAAACGCTCTCTCGTCTGTTCGAGCTCTGGAAAACGAGATGCAGAGTGGAACCGTTGCTTCATGCTTCATCCAGCGTGCCCACGCTCACCTGCTGCTTGGCGCAGTAAATGCTTGTGTGGACCCAAGCATGAATACATACAGTACATGAATACATACAATACATGCATACATACAGTACATATATGCATCTAATTCCCTTCACCACCCGGCAAAGGTTACATCAGGGTTACAGCACAAAAAAACGCTTTGCCAGCGTTTTTGAGCCGACATTCTTTGCATGTTCATTTGCCTTTCTTCCGGACTGATTGTGTTCATTCATAAGGGCACAACTAAGATAGAGAAATTGGATAATTAATGATGAATAATCACTGCAGGAGTTCCTTAAGATCAAACTGTGCAGGCAGGATCTCAAGGTCTCATGCAGTGTTATGTTGGAACAGACTCTACCCGCGTCCCTTTGTTTAACAGTCAGAGGTCAGGTCTTTTTTACAAACACTTGTTAAAATATGTCCGAGGTATATGTTACAGCGTCGGTCTCACTCACCCAAAAGCATTGTCAACTGCGTACATAAGCAGATGTCTCCACAAGCAAACCATCTGCCAGAAAGTAAGCCAGGATGAAGAATGATTTACTCTCTTTATGGTAAAAGAGCAGACAAGTCCACTGGGTCAAAGAGTCCAAGGCTACCGATGAAGGGAATTTTTGTCAAAAGAATGCATAGCTAAAGAAAATTATTATTATTATTCCTCCTATTTAAGAATTTGACCGTTGTACCATTTTTTTAGCTATTGAAGACAGCTCGACGTTACTTGGGGTTACGCATTGGGAAGTATGATTCTGTTCAATGGATTAGACCGGGGGTCAGCAACCCGCGGCTCTCGATTAGTGCCGCCCTACGTGGCTCCCTGGAGCATTTTTAAAAAAAGAATTGAAAATGGAAAAAGATGGGGGGAAAATGAAAACAAATGCAACAGTTTGTTTACATGTAAAATTTTTCCACTCCTTCTTTGTCTCATTTTGTCCACCAAACGTTTTATGCTGTGTGTGAATGCACAAAGGTGAGCTTTGTTGATGTTATTGACTTGTTTGAGTGCTGATCAGTCATATTTGATCAGAGCATGATTGCAAGCTAATCAATGCTAACATGCTATTTAGGCTAGCTGTATGCACATATTGCATCATTATGCCTCATTTGTAGGTATATTTGAGCTGATGTAATATCCTTTACTTTTGTCCTCTTTATATATAATTTAATTTTGCATGTCTCATGACACATTATCTGTATGTAATTGTGGAAGTCTTCCTCCCGTGGGTTCACCCGATGCCGACAAACCCCCACAATAGCCCGGATGTCTGGTGTTAACAATGTCTTTTTATTTGGCAGCGCACACACGCTAGGAAAAACACACCCAACTTTTCAGTTTCTCTGGTCTTCCTTTCTCTCACAATGTCCAGTGCGCGTCTGCTCAGCAACTCCAACTCCAACCACTGTGTCTCGGTCCGGCTGCTGCTAATAAGCATGGCAGGTGATTTAATAATAATAATAACTGGGATTTATATAGCGCTTTTCTAAGTACCCAAAGTCGCTTTACATGTAGAACCCATCAATCATTCACACCTGGTGGTGGTAAGCTACTTTCATAGCGACAGCTGCCCTGGGGTAGACTGACGGAAGCGTGGCTGCAATTTGCGCCAACGGCCCCTCCGACCACCACCTATCATTCATCATTCAATTCACCGGTGTGAGTGGCACCGGGGGCAAAGGGTGAAGTGTCCCGCCCAAGGACACAACGGCAGCGATTTTTGGATGGTAAGAGGCGGGGAGCGAACCTGCAACCCTCAGGTTTCTGGCACGGTTGGTCTACCCACTACACCATGCCGCCTCATTTGATTTGATGATCAGCCCCAGCTGGGTAATCCAATCACCTTCCAGCTGTGCTTTGAGGCCGGTTCTTACACAGTAATATTGACTGAATTTCAGAATGTTGTGTGCCATGTTGTTCCAGACCACAGCAAACATTACTTTGCTTGCCAAAGATTGTAAAACATCTATTAAAAGAAGACAGCCTTTTCCTTTAACTTGGATGTACACATCTATACATTTAAAAAACAGTCTTTTCCAGGAGCTATCTCACCTTCTGAGTAGTCTCTGATTTACTAATGATTTCTAATGTTGTAAAAATGTGTAGAATAAATATTACATTTCTGCTTCAGCCTGCGATACATAGTCATTTTGATAGTAGGCTAATATAGGTAATATAGACACTTACGTCATGTGTTGTCTTCATTATAACACTTATATAAGACTTTTAATTTTTCCATTGATTTGACTCAAATTTTGCCCCGGTTTTTGAATGTCGTATCATTGTACGGCCATACATTGTGCGTAACAAATTCATTTGTCTGTTTGCGCCTCATTTCACACAATACAGTTGCCAGAGGCCTCTTGTAACTAAAGTTCCGTGGATTTACAACAAAAAATTTATGTATGTTCAAATCCAGAAAACTACCCAAGCAAGTAAAATTTCAGATGTATTAAAGTGTTCACACGCACAAAATCCAAGCACATTTATTTGTTTACATTGCAATCAACTTGAAATTGACTGCAGACCTGTGCGTGGTTTAGCACGCCCAGACCCCACCCAGACCCCCCCTTTTATAAATAAGCAAAGCATATTAAAAGTAACCATGTGGCTTAGCACTGCACGCTTTGACCATTTAGGACTCAGTGGGAGGTTTCTTGTCTTTTCAGATAAAGGCAGAGGAGTGAGATTTGAAAGCCAGCTTTGCTTTGTCTCCGGGAACTGAACACAGGCTGATATTAAAAAAAAAGAAATGGTCGTGTCAGCAAGGTTAAGAAGAAGATGGATGGATGTGGCCAAAAAGACGAGTGGGCTAGAAATAACGTAGTGCCGCATCATGTTTGAAAAGATAGTCGTTTCAGTGATACGTACAACTTTAGCAAAGGTGGCTGACTGTGATTTCCCTCAATATGAATATAAATTGTGCCATTTATTGTCATGATCTGTTGCCCGGGTCATGTTTAGTTTGGCATTTCCTTAGTTGTTGTTTATTTCTGTTTCAGCACCCTCGTTTGTTTTCTTAGTTGCCATGGGTGCTGATTTTCGTCACCTGCCTCTGATTAATGGTTTGGGACCGGCTCCTGGTCACTAATCAGAGAGCAATTTATTCCTGCCTCGCGCCACACTCTGCCTGGCAGTGTTGTTCGCTTCACGCAACGCTTACGTTGGTATTTTATTTTCATGTGTTTAGAATTACTAGCTTCTTGCTCCCTTGTTTTCAAATGTCATTGTTAAGCTTTGCCGTAGCTTCCCGTGCCATCGGCACGTTTTCCGTTTCGTAATTTCACCTTTGTTATTGGAATAAATCGCCTTCTTACGTGCACGCTGCTTCCTGACGTCCTTATGCATCTCGGGGAAACGACAACCGCAAAACCACGCCACCCAGACGTAACATTTACAACATAATGTGTTCATTAGTTAATTCAGATTAGAGTTTCATGTAAAAAAAAAAAAAAGTAAAATGGATAGGCTACAGCCAACACCCTTTGCTGTTAAACATTTCTGAAACAAATGAAGTGAAGTGAGTTATATTTATATAGCACTTTTCTTTAGAGACTCAAAGCACTTTACATTGTGAAACCGATTATCTAAGCTACACTACTTGTGTGGTGTTTGGGTCTGTGGGACCCGTTTTCATTTTTTATTAAAAGAAAAATGATACAATTAATTAATTTTTCAAACTGAGACTCACTGACTTTGGCTCATTTTCTGTGAAGAATATATATCAGAAGACATATTTAATGACCACACAACATACACCCCCCCTACACATTTCTATTACATATATGATGTCCGGGTCCACTGGACCCGGGGCTAATAGAAGTGTGGAAATTGATGTTCTGTGTACCACACACACACACACACACACACACACACACACACACACACACAGCAGGCCTAGACAGGAGGAGGACAGAGTGTAGAGGGTCAAATGTGCGAGAAAATGAGAGCAGACAGTATTGACAAACAATGTTGCAACCTTGTGTGGGAACCGCAGGTGCAGAAACACAAAATAAGAATCCCTGTGGGATGCAGAAACTGGCAGAGAAATTTGCCATGCAACGTTCATATTGTTGTTACTCAGCCAGCGTTTGTGGGTCTGATGGACCCGTTGCATTTTGTGGCTTTTAATGCCTCACAATCAAACACTTTTATGTTAAAATACTGAACAGATGTTTATTGGGATAAGGTAAACATCTGTTCAGTATTTTAACATAAAAGTGTGGATTTGTGAGGCATTAAAAGCCACAAAATGCAACGGGTCCATCAGACCCACAAACGCTTGCTGATTAACAACAATATGAACATTACACAAGGGTTAAATTAAACCAGTGTGGGTGGCACTGGGAGTATCTTGCCCAAGGACACAACGGCAGTGACTAACATAGCCGATGCGGGTATCAAACATGGAACCCTCAAGTTGCTGTCTATGAATGTTCTTGTTCATCCAGGTCATTGTCATCTCAGGGCATTCAATCGGTCGCAACTGGACTATTTGGTTTGTCTTATAGATGTTTTGCTTCTCATCCGAGTAGGCTTCATCAGTTCGTGGTCATAGACTTAGATTGTCAGATCTAGTCTGAGACTTAGATTAGTAAAATCTAGTCCAGCGGCTGGTGCCAAAACCCCAAATATTTATACTCCAAAAACCACGAGGGTGTGCCTGGGCAAGGATGATTTCGCCCTATCGTAGTGAGAAAATGTTCTTCTGTTTTTAAACAATTTTTTTGTTAATTTTTGTCTTAATTTTTGTCTTAATTTGTGCGCTTAAAAATGCTCAAGGAATCCTGATTGTTTCCAATCTCAGGCAAAAGATGTTAGTGCGCATGTGTAGAGAGGTTTACTCAAGTGGAGCGGAGAAGCAAAGAAGAGAATATTAAAAAAAAACAGTTTTACTTCTTATTTAAACTACCCCAGGTGTCAACGTTTTGTGGAGAGTGACACTTTAAATAAAAAATATGTAAGTGTCAAAGTGCTTGAAATAGTAATAAATTATAACGGAGAGTCTGGTAATAAATAGTGCTGGGTCAGCAAAATGGCAGGCGGGCTTTTTTTATTGTCAACAGTCTCGTCTCGCGTTCCAACACAACCGCCGTCATGAGCTCTCTTTTTCCCACCAGTCGCACACTTTCGGCCTTCACAATAACAATGCTGCTCGTCACGTCGTGGTTTAACTGTGCTAACTAAAAAATGCACTGCAAAAAGTCAGTGTTCAAAAACAAGAAGAAAAAAAATACAAAAATTAGGGGTATTTTATTTGAACTAAGCAAAATTATCTGCCAATAGAACAAAAACATTTGGCTTGTCAAGACTTTCCAAAACAAGTAAAATTAGCTAACTTCAATGAACCCAAAAATACCTTAAAATAAGTATATTCTCACTAATAACAACTGTACTGCTGTATGAGTACGTATTTTCTATTGTTTCATTGAAAATAAAACAGCATCTGTTGTAATTATGAGACACAATTGTGTCAAAGTCATGATTTTTTTTTTTCATGCTTGAAATAAGAAATTATTACTTTAAAAAAGTAGTTTTGTACTTGTGAGTGTTGATGACACAGCTTTGCAACTGTCGACATTCTAGTTTCAAGCATGTTTTACTCAATATAGGTCATCAAATCTCAGCAACAAGCTGTAATATCTTACTGAGATCATTTAGGACCAAAACACTTACAACAAGTAAAACACTCTAACATAAAATCTGCTTAGTGAGAATATTTATCTTATCAGACAGAAAATAAGCAAATATCACCCTTATTTGAGATATTTAATCTTACTTAGATTTCAGTTTTTGCAGTGTGGCCTCTAAAAAAATGGCTTACACTTTATTGAATGTTAATAATATTCATATAAATGACAGTGAAAGCGTTGGGATCAGTAATACTCATTGCACAGCGCTCGCCACGCTTCAATATGCAGCGAGCATGGAAGTTTTTCTAAGAACTAATAGTACATGACCATGTTGTTTTTGTTATTTGGAGGGCCCCAATGATTAGGTTTGCCTTGGGAAATGACTCAATATGGCCCTGATAGTGACCAGCTGGACACCACGGTCTCTTCGGATGGGACTAAAGGAAATGCATTTAATACTTACCAGGAAACAGATGGAACAAATAAGAACTAATAGAAAACGACAAGAAAAGCAAACCCTTAAGTGCAGAGCATGACCAAAGAAAGTTGTGTGCCAGCACTTTGATTAAAAAAAGGTGAAATACACTTGATGAACTTTTAGCAAAGTACAAAGATGGCGTCTCTCTCCGCCTCCCTCCTGCCCTTCGCCGTCTTCACCAATAATAGCTTTCAATTAAGTTAAATGAATAGTGATGTTAAATGTTGATTCATACATTTTATTAATAATGTATATGAATTTCAATTTTTTTTGTATGTAAAAACTAAAACGATTCTCGATGAAATGTGTATTTTGGTTCTCTTGAGGATTGATTGGATTTAAAGGGGAACATTATCACAATTTCAGAAGGCTTAAAACCATTAAAAATCAGTTCCCAGTGGCTTATTTTATTTTTCGAAGTTTTTTTCAAAATTTTACCCATCACGCAATATCCCTAAAAAAAGCTTCAAAGTGCCTGATTTCAACCATCGTCATATACACACGTCCATTTTCCTGTGACGTCACACAGTGACGATTGGTATGTGTTTGTTTGGCATTAAAGGAAACTAACAACTATGAACTAGGTTTACAGCATATGAAATACATTTGGCAACAACATGCACTTTGAGAGTGCAGACAGCCCATTTCAGGCGCGCTAAGAACATATATTTTTCCACGATTTCAGCACTCAGGTTATACCTAAATAGACACAAAATACTGCATTACACAAGACTACCCGAATGTACTCGAATGATTGAAAAAAATAAATGTTTTTAAGCTAAATTATTGGTAAACACAGTTTATTTATAATAATTTACGTAAAACCGCGAGTAATGAATAAAGTTTTCATCAATTAATATATTCTGTAGACATACCCTCATCCGCTCTCTTTTCCTGAAAGATGATCCGTCCAGTTTTGGAGTTGATGTCAGCATCTGCTTTGAGTGTCGCAGGATATCCACACATTCTTGCCATCTCTGTCGTAGCATAGCTTTCGTCGGTAAAGTGTGCGGAACAAACGACTGACCATTTTGTCGGCTTTCCCCACAGCCTCGTATTTTGAACAAATTTCGTCCAATTTCTTGCCACTTTCGCATCTTTGGGCCACTGGTGCAACTTGAATCCGTCCCTGTTCTTGTTGTTACACCCTCCGACAACACACCGACGAAAGTGAGAAATGGCGGATTGCTTCCCGATGTGACGTCACATTGTGACGTCATCGCTCCGAGATCGAATAATAGAAAGGCGTTTAATTCGCCAAAATTCACCCATTTAGAGTTCGGAAATCTGTCTTTTTTCTGCAACATCAAGGTATATATTGACGCTTACATAGGTCTGGTGATAATGTTCCCCTTTAAAGTTGTCTCTCGCCACATTATGCTTCAAATATTGCGGCTTCACTACATAGCATATTTTTAAAACAGAAAAAAAAAAATCTTAAGCATATTCGACATATTTTCTTTGTCTTACGTTCTATTACTATGCTGTGGCGATCGACAAAGATATTCACCAAGCGGTACGTCCGTTTCTGGGTTAAGGGTTATCATGAATTGATTAACGTGGACCACGACTTAAATAAGTTGAAAAACTTATTCGGGTGTTGCCATTTAGTGGTCAGTTGTACGGAATATGTACTGTACTGTGCAATCTACTAATAAAAGTTTCAATCAATCAATCAAAAAGGGTGAACAATGCTAACAACACGGTGACAAATCATGGCGCTACAATCAAGTTGACCAACTTTTTGCTGAACAACTTTTTGATGCACTTTATTTGGACCCCTGCCTCATCAATAACACATCTCCACATTGGTGAGCCTTTTACGCGAGCAATGTCAGAAGACAAGACGTGAGGCGTTCGAGTAACGGCACGCCACTTAATGCTAACAAGTCTGTTATCGGGTATCAGCAGCTGCTCGAGTAATGCTATATAGAAATGAAGGACCTGATCTACTAATGATTTGCTTGTATTAAAACACATAAACGTTTGATAGCACAGCAAGCTGAAATATAACATTTTTGCACAGAAAATTTCTTCTCTTAAGTGAGCAAAATAAAGAGCACAATCCATTGAGAGTGTCCGGCCTAGACTTAGACTTAGACAAACTTTATTGATCCATGAGGGAAATTGTTCCACACAGTAGCTCAGTTACAAAGGATGGAAAAGATAAGGATATAAAGGATAATGCACACAAGGGCACAAAAAGAGGGTGAAAACAAAATGTATAAAGTAAACTAAAAATTTACCATCGTAGCAATATAAAATATAACATATAGGTAATATTTACATATTATTTATACAGTATATAATACTTTATTGATCCACAAGAACTTCATGAATATACACAATATATCCTGATCATAGAACTGGGAGGAGAATATGCAAATATAATTATTTATCACAGGCAGTGTGATTTATCAAGACTAAAACTGTTCTGTGGCTGATGTTTTGCGTCATTATTTAGTACGTCCAAAAAGGAAGTGGAAAACTGGCAGGTGTGCACAAATGGCTGTGAGAAAAGAGGCAGCTCTGTCCTATGTTTGCTTGGCAAAATAGAAAATATTAGACTTATCGTCTATTCAGCAATATCATTTTATAATTGTATAGCTGCTGGATGACTCAAGGAGGAATTTAAAGTCATTACATTTTGGTGTCTGCTGGCATCTTTAAAATGATGTTCAATTTTTTTCATATAAATGAAAAAATCTTAGACTTAGACTTAGACACATTTTATTGATCCACAAGGAAAATTGTTCCACACTGTAGCTCAGTTACAAATGATGGAAAGGGTAAGGATTGAAAGGATAATGCAGGTATGAAGTAGACAAAACATGTAACATAGTATTACCAAACATCTCGCAATATGCATTTTCTTGCGTTTGGAACATTACAGTGCATGGCGTTTGCAGTTAGTGCCGGCATCTCCCATGAGTGCACCTTCAGCGTGGTAAAAAAAAGTTAGTTCTGTTGTAGACGTGCTGCAGGACTGTTTCTAAAATGTCCAGAAAAAGCGGTACATGTCTGTTGCATGTTTCAAAAGAAGCATGATAACATGAATGTGCAGTTAAAATTAATGCCTACATGAAAAACCACATTCAGTCAAGGCTATCTGCAAAACGTTATCAATTGTTCACGCAATCTCAGTGGATCACAGGCAACACGGCCACTAATAGTACACGCAATGTTATAGTTTGCGCATGCTACTTAGCAGGTGTTATTTGGATCTTAGCAGATCAGACCAAACTCTGAGGATGCATTTCGTCTTTGACATAAACACACGGCTCCACCTGACATCAATGTTTCTTTGGTGTAAGCGATGTTCGACTACAGTGTGGGACATGCAATGCTTACAAAACGGCAAATGTCGAATTGACCAACTTGTGGCAGAACAACGCACGCCCTTGGTTTCAGCAATTCAAAGCCCAGTTCTAACTTACGGGAATTACCCAGGATGTGATGAAGTATTTCAGGTCGTGGCTCTGTTTTAGTGGGCGGGCAAATGCCATAACAATGCGCCAGGAGGATCCTTCAGGCTACCACATTCAAGACTACTATATTGAGTGAAACGAGTGTAAATGTGACTCTGTTGGTGTTATTTTATGTTTAGAGGGCTCTAATTGTGGTTGAAAAAATATATATTCAAAAGGTGGTAACCTGCTCAGTGGCCATGTGGTTAGAGTGCAGAGAAAATGCAGAGAGAGAGAGAGCATAAGCCTTACGTATCCAAAGAGGTAAACTAAGTTCATGCCTGGATCCTTGGGTCCACTGGTCCTTTATCCAGCTCGCCCTCATCAGTCCCAGGTGTGCGGATTGCCGATTGTCTATAGGCTTGTCGCTGCCTGGGCGTGCTGCGCTCAGCGTGAGCGGGGGCGTGTCCTGGGGAGCAGCCAGAGGAGGAACTGTGACACTCAGTTGCAGGAGGAAAGCGGGTTCAAATCCGCACCGTGACAGGCTCCCTATTACATAAAGATGTGTAGCTGTTCAATATACTGTAACTGCCTTAGGAGCTGAGCTGGACAGCGTGTTAAAAGCCTGCTCAGTGGCCTAGTGGTTAGAGTGTCCACCCTGAGATCGGTAGGTCGTGAGTTCAAACCCCGGCCGAGTCATACCAAAGACTATAACAATGGGACCCATTACCTCCCTGCTTGGCACTCAGCATAAAGGCTTGGAATTGGGGGTTAAATCAACAAAATGATTCATGAGCGTGGCCACTGCTGCTGCTCACTGCTCCCCTCAACTCCCAGGGGGTGGAACAAGGGGATGGATCAAATGCAGAGGCTAATTTCACCACACCTGTCAGTAGTACTTTAACTTTAACTTTGTAAACAGTTTTTTCATGCTCTAATTATGAAAATTTTTGTTTTATTGATGATAATCCTACTTTGTGGAAATGTGTTTACCACAGTCAGGCCTGTGACCAATTGGCTATGATTAATGAGGGATGACTGTACATAATTTTTGAATGAAAAAATAATGCTGCAATTTTGGTACAATTTGCTTTTCCTCTGAACATTTGGAACAGATTACTAACAAAAACTGAGGCACTACCCTGTATCCTGGGTGACATAGGTGGAAGTACTGTAAGCAGGACCAGCAATTCTCCAAAAAAAAGGCTTTTTTCGAGGAAAGTTATTAGAAATATCCTTACATATAGTATGTTTGGAGTAGTTCAACCTAAAAATGTTCAGATATTGTTTTTTGTCAGCAAATTTCCATTAAAAGCCAGACATGTCTGCAGATTTCCACATGCTTGCACGGTGTGAAACAAACGGGATCGATACACACTTTATCACACATTTATCTGACAGATTGCTGCTCCGGAAGGTTCGAGGGAAGAACGCGTTATAAAAGAGGTTATCAGCCGGTTTTGGCTTTATGCAAAGCTGTGTTTATTACCTAGTGTGTGTGTGTGTGTGTTTGTGAGGGACAGCGTCTGAACTCGTGATGGTACCTGATGGGAAATCATTACAAATCCTGGCAAATGGCTAGTGTGTGGTAACCAAGGCAACCACACAGCTCCATCCATCTTGGCTGCGGTGATGTTTAAGACATGGCTTGCTTTCTAAACCCTCACTCTTGGTAATGGCTTCTTTGATTGGCATAATGCATACATGAATAAGTAAAGATCAACAGTTATCCGGCCTCAACTCAAAAGACTTTACTCAGGCGCCACTGTGGTTCTTTATTGGGATTATAGATATAGATTGGCTTTAAATTAATTGCAGAAAAACTAATTAAACTATTGCTTGCACATTTAAATAAATAAAATAAATACCAATGACTTTTTCCAGAGACATAAGGAGGTTGGGTGGTAATAAAGGATATTAGATCCTACTGCATTTTGTTTGTTTTTCCTCCAGTTGTGAATATTTGAGTCTTCTTAAACATATGGTATTGGAGTAACAGGATTAGGTATTGATACCTGGGCCATGTGTGCGTTGGTAAACCTCACTCCCGGACAACTTCAAAGAGCAATGCTGGCTATCAAGATGGTAGCCCGGAGCTTTTAGCTCGATGATTAGTGAATGTTCAGAGCCCCCTGGATACATCCATCCTTCCAATTTCTACCGCTTGTCCCGTTCGGGAGCCTATCTTAGCTGCATTCGGGCAGCAGGCGGGGTACACCCTGGACAAGTCGCCACCTCATCACAGGGCCAACACAGATAGACAGACAACATTCACACTCACATTCACACACTAGGGCCAATTTAGTGTTGCCAATCAACCTATCCCCAGGTGCATGTTTTTGGAGGTGGGAGGAAGCCGGAGTACCCGGAGGGAACCCACGCAGTCACGGGGAGAACATGTAAACTACATTTATTCAAAAAAGCGACGCCTCGCTTGTCAAATGTCCCAGGTTTGAGTCCCGTGCCGTGTGGAAAGCAAAAAGGCTGTGATGATCCGTTGCCCGGATCATAGTTTTTTTACATTTTGATTCACTTGTTTAAGTTCTGTTTCCGCACCCCTGATTTGTTATATTTGTCCATCCATCCATCCATCTTCTTCCGCTTATCCGAGGTCGGGTTGCGGGGGCAGCAGCCTAAGCAGGGAAGCCCAGACTTTCCTCTCCCCAGCCACTTTGTCCAGCTCCTCCCGGGGGATCCCGAGGCGTTCCCAGGCCAGCCGGGAGACATAGTCTTCCCCACGTGTCCTGGGTCTTCCCCAAGGCCTCCTACCGGTTGGACGTGCCCTAAACACCTCCCGAGGGAGGCGTTCGGGTGGCATCCTGACCAGATGCCCGAAACCACATCATCTGGCTCCTCTCGATCTGGAGGAGCAGTGGCTTTACTTTGAGCTCCCCCCGGATGGCAGAGCTTCTCACCCTATCTCTAAGGGAGAGCCCCGCCACCCGGCGGAGGAAACTCATTTCGGCCGCCTGTACCCGTGATCTTGTCCTTTCGGTTATAAGCCAAAGCTCATGACCATAGGTAAGGATGGGAACGTAGATCAACCGGTAAATTGAGAGCTTTGCCTTCCGGCTCAGCTCCTTCTTCGCCACAACGGATCGATACAGCGTCCGCATTACTGAAGATGCTGCACCGATCCGCCTGTCGATCTCACGATCCACTTTTCCCTCACTCGTGAACAAGACTCCTCGGTACTTGAACTCCTCCACTAGGGGCAAGATCTCCTCCCCAACCCGGATATGGCACTCCACCCTTTTCCGGGCGAGAACCATGGACTCGGACTTGGAGGTGCTGATTCTCATCCCAGTCGCTTCACACTCGGCTGCGAACCGATCCAGTGAGAGCTGAAGATCCTGGCCAGATGAAGCCATCAGGACCACATCATCTGCAAAAAGCAGAGACCTAAGTCTGCAGACACCAAACCGGATCCCCTCAACGCCTTGACTGCGCCTAGAAATTCTGTCCATAAAAGTTATGAACAGAATCGGTGACAAAGGGCAGCCTTGGCGGAGTCCAACCCTCACTGGAAACGTGTTATATTTGTCACTTTTTAGAATCATTTTTAATGTGGGGTGGTCTAAATGTTTGCTAAATATAACGACAAAGTGGCAAAGTTGGTAACACTGATGCCTACCGCCACCTACTGTACAGAGTGATAACGACAAGCTACATTCACAGACCGCCTTAATAAACAGTGGAACCTGGATTTATGAGCATGATTGGTCCTTTAGCTGGGTTTGTAAATAGAGACAGTTTGTATAGTCAAGAAAATTTCTCCATAATGGGTTTCAGCCTTGACAAAAGTCATCTTTTTTGTAAACGTGGAACACAACATAAAGTGCTATACAGTACTGTATATCAAACAAAAATAACAAGGGGGCGATGGATCAACTATCTATTTATTAACAAAGTGTGATGTACGGGCCCAAACCAACCTCCCAGAGACAGTTCTGTTAAGGTTCAAACGCAGCAGCGTTGCTTTATTCAGTCACTTTTTTGGAATGCAGGTTAACTTAAATTCCTCCCGGTTGGGGCTTCCATTTCAACAAACAAATGATCGCATTTCTCATACCTTGATCAGGTCTACTAAATTGCCTGGAACATAGAGCAGAGAAATCTCTGATCAGTACAAAGTTCAATAAATCACAGCATTCAATGAATCCAACATATTACATGTTTAGCAGACTAATTTACAAACTATATTTCAGTGGCGCAACACACTTACCGCCCGCTGGGAGCAGACCTTTCCCAGCAGGGAGCCAGCCACACAATGAATCATTCACTGAGGTGCTATTTAATCAAACACAGTGATTGCCAACCTGACACAGCTGCCTTGGGGCAGGTGGCCACACATCAGCCTGATTGAGAATTAAATTAAGGATGTACTTGCCTTCAATGACCACACCTAGTGGTTGGCGTAGTTTGACCGCCTGGTGCATGCTTTCATTGTGATGGCTGGCCCTCTGCCTAGTCTAGCCTGTTCGGGGGTATTGTGATGCTCCACAAAAGGTAGAACAACAATAACTATATAACTGTCCTTTTTTTCGTCCGTCCTGCCGACACGCACGCTGTCACTAGCCCGGTGGTGCACTCAAAGCTAGAAATCACGAAACTTTAACAGCCAGGTCGCTACAATAACTAGGAATAGAAAATAAAATCCACTTTACCTTGTCGATTAATCTTCTTAGTGTGCTGTGGAAGAAAGATGGCGGTGGTGTCATGAATGTTTTAAACCACACATCGCTTGTTTGTTGTCTTATTTCTCATACTGAGCGAGCAAAACTAGAAAAAGCCTGTAAAATGGCAAAAAATAATAATAATCACCATAACCATAATCATATGGCCTTGTGTACGTTTGATTACATGAACAGTGAATAATGTAATGATTAGGGATGTCCGATAATGGCTTTTTGCCGATATCCGATATTCCGATATTGTCCAACTCTTTAATTACCGATACCGATATCAACCGATACCGATATCAACCAATATATACAGTCGTGGAATTAACACATTATTATGCCTAATTTGGACAACCAGGTATGGTGAAGATAAGGCACTTTTAAAAAAAATTTATAAAATGAAATAAGATAAATAAATTAAAAACATTTTCTTGAATAAAAAAGAAAGTATAACAAACTAGTAATTAATGAAAACGAGTAAAATTAACTGTTAAAGGTTAGTACTATTAGTGGACCAGCAGCACGCACAATCATGTGTGCTTACGGACTGTATCCCTTGCAGACTGTATTGATATATATTGATATATAATGTAGGAACCAGAATATTAATAACAGAAAGAAACAATCCTTTTGTGTGAATGAGTGTAAATGGGGGAGGGAGTTTTTTTTGGGTTGATGCACTAATTGTAAGTGTATCTTGTGTTTTTTATGTTGATAAAAAAAAAACTAAAAAAACGATACCGATAATAAAAAAAAAACGATACCGATAATTTCCGATATTAAATTTTAACGCATTTATCGGCCGGCCGATATTATTGGACATCTCTAGTAATGTCAAATACCGTACTGTAGGTATTGTCCACATGAGTCGTGTCTCAGTATTTCCCAGTGCTGCATCAACATCAACATCCTTGTTGTGTGGGTGTTTGTGTGAATGAGGCAACATTGTGAAAGGCCTTTAATAAATTGCAGGAAGTGAGAATAGATGTCATGCGTAAATGCCCATTTTCCTTTGCACCATTAATTTGCTTTCACCGCCGTCACCCTGTAATGGACAATTGTAGGTTAATGAAGGTATGCTTACTGGCTGGTCCTGTGCAACTGGCAAGCTGCTTATTATCCTGTCACCACCTGCAGTCTGCAATCACGACTCCATTGTGGAGTTAAGTCAAGTTAGCGCGGGTTATACAGTTCAGTGTGGAAATGTTACGTCTTGCATAATACACGTGGTTGAAAATCATTACAAATAGAATTGCATAGCTTAGTGTGCCATAATTATGCTAAATTGTACAATGTGCTTGTCACAACTGAATTTGGTCGGTCACAAAGACACATTATAATGGGACTGTCTATGTAGCCTGTCATTCCAACTCCATACAGTAGATGGCATCGTGACTGCTTCCTAACACAGATGCACATCCCACATCTGAATTGGTCGCACATTGGTCGCACTGACCTACTCAGTGGCCTAGTGGTGAGAGTGTCCGCCCTGTGATCGTCAGGTTGTCAGTCCAAACCCCAGCTGAGTCATACCAAAGACTATAAAAAAAATGAGACCCATTACCTACCTGCTTGGCACTCAGCATCAAGGGTTGGAATTGGAGTTAAATCACCAAAAATGATTCCCGGGCGTGGCCACCGCTACTGCTCACTGCTCCCCTCACCTCCCAGAGGGTGAACAAGGGGATGCGTCAAATGCAGCGGACAAATTTTACCACAACTCGTGTGTGTGTGACAATCATTATATTATATTAACGCATCTGTTCGCCAATATAATGAGACATTAGATGTCATTAACATGGCGCCCAAGAAACATCATTAAACACTGTTGGCGTGAACGCACTTTTTGTGTTTTTTTACGCATTGGAATCAAAATGGACGCGCATTTCCGGAAGTCCCGCGTTTTTTTTTTACCGACCCTGCCTTCCCTAGGTCAAAACTCCTGTTTGCTTGTTTTTTTTTTATCGATTATCGTTTTGTTTTGTTTGTATTTTTCCGTCACCATTTATTACGTTTTTTATTGGTCATCTTCAAAGTAATGAACTTTAAATAAATAAATAATGTATGTATGCCCTGGCACATGATTATCATCATTTCATGACCGAAGCAAAACACTTTTTACACTTTTATACTGAAATAAATACACCTACAGCTTATTACATAAAAATATAGAAAAAAAATACCGGCAGCGGTACATTTTAGATCCACGAAGGAAAGAAGAAAGTGAACAAATGTTTATAACTGAATACATTTACATATGCATAAAAATGTGTTTTCTTTTGTTTATGACAACCTTTTACCAAAACACAATATAGAATGTGAGATATAACAGGATAATGCATACATTTGTCATTTGTTTTCAAAACGGTTCCAAAAAAGTGGGACCCCAAAAATGTACTGTGGGACCCCATTGTTATGACTTGATGGGGTACCTGGGACCCCATGTTGAAAATTCCTAGCACCAACACTGATGGAGTATTGGTGCGTGCAAAACAGCGGCAGGCGGCTGTGTCCTGCGGGCCGGTTCAAATACGAATCAAATATCATCCCGCGGTCCATAGATAATTAATTTGGGGGCCGGATCTGGCCTGCGGCCCTTAACTTTGACACCCCTGGCATAGACTGTTTATGCATGTGTGTTTGGATGAATTTCCATAACAGTCTGTTACTCAGCTCTAAACGCAAGATTTAAATGATGAAATATTGTTTCTAGACATCAATGGCTCCTCTACTCAAATGCCATATGTCTTTGTCAGTGGTTCTCAAACCCTTGGCTCTCCAAGTAGCACCATAATGACATTACATTACAGTAGCGTAGTAGGCCTAAGTATTTATTAAAGAGTTGTTGTTTTTTAAATACATTTAATAATTTGGGTATTTTAAGATATACACACAGTTTGACCAGTAACATTGTGTTTGAATATAGGAAAATAAAACACTGTACTTTAATCATAAGAAGGGGGGGGAACAGGTCCAGTGGCCATGGATAAAGTACCCGGGATGGACCGCTCGCCTGTGCATCAGTTGGGGACGTCTCTGCGCTGCTGACCCGTCTACGCTCGGGATGGTCTCCTGCTGGCCCCACTATGGACTGGACTCTCACTATTATGTTAGATCCACTATGGACTGGACTTTCACAATATTATGCTAGATCCACTTGACGTCCATCGCATCCGGTCTCCCCCTCTCCAAGGTTTCTCATAGTTATTCTCATTGACATCCCACTGGATTGTGAGTTTTTTCTTGCCCTTATGTGGGATCTGAACCGAGGATGTCGTTGTGGCTTGTGCAGCCCTTTGAGACACTTGTGATTTAGGGCTATGTAAATAAACATTGATTGATTGATTGATAATCAAGTAATTCATTGGCACTAGATGAAGCCTGCATACCACTAATGGTACACGCACCACAGTTTGAGAATCACTAGTCTATGTTGTCCAAAATGTAAACCAAAGGTATGTAATGTAGTGTTGTAGTTGATTTGCCTCCCTCACCTTGCAAATTCACTCCATGACCCTTTCAATACATTATCATGTTGACAGTACTCCTCTGAGACTAAAAGCTTTTCCGCGGTCGAGGCGCAAAACAATTTACAGACGTTCCTTATGATCAAGGTCAGTGCAGGTTTGCATAGAAGCGATTTGTACTTCTAATCGTGTTATATGTGACCCTGCTACTGTTCCCGACAATATTTTCCCGCTGCTTACAGTTCCAGGTGCGACCTTTTAAATATGCCTCAATGGTCTCGGTGGCCAATGCTGTCAAGCACGGTACTACGTGGTAATCCTGTTGTGTGAGTGGAGCCTGCAATGACTGACAAGAGCGGAACCATCCCTATGGTTTCTGCACACAAACATCCTAAAACACAGACCAAAAGGATACATGTGGTGTACACCTACACACACACAGCAGCCACATACTGTAACTGTTCACTTTGACTTAGCTGAACTAAACCTTAAACTGCATCATTCTGTAGTGTCACTTATTATATTGCTGCAGCAAGTGTGTGCAAGTATATTAATGTAGAATAATTACTAGGGATGTCCGATAATGGCTTTTTGCCGATATCCGATATTCCGATATTGTCCAACTCTTTAATTACCGATACCGATATCAACCGATATATGCAGTCGTGGAATTAACACATTATTATGCCTAATTTGGACAACCAGGTATGGTGAAGATAAGGTACTTTTAAAAAAAAATATTAAAATAAGATACATAAATTAAAAACATTTTTTTGAATAAAAAAGAAAGTATAACAATATAAAAACAGTTACATAGAAACTAGTAATTAATGAAAATGAGTAAAATTAACCGTTAAAGGTTAGTACTATTAGTGGACCAGCAGCACGCACAATCATGTGTGCTTACGGACTGTATCCCTTGCAGACTGTATTGATATATATTGATATATAATGTAGGAACCAGAATATTAATAACAGAAAGAAACAACCCTTTTGTGTGAATGAGTGTGAATGAGTGTAAATGGGGGAGGGAGGTGTTTTGGGTTGGTGCACTAATTATAAGTGTATCTTGTGTTTTTTATGTTGATATAATAAATTTTTTTTAAAAAACAATACAAAAAAAACAATACCGATAATAAAAAAAACAATACCGATAATTTTTGATATTACATTTTAACGCATTTGGCCGATATTATCGGACATCCCTAATAATTACCGTATTTTCCGGACAATAGGGCGCACCGGATCATAAAGCGCACTGCCGATGAATGGTCTATTTTTGATAATTTTTCATATATAAGGCGCACCGGATTATAGGGCGCATTAAAGGAGTCATATTATTATTATTTTTTTCTAAATGGAAAACACTTCCTTGTGGTCTACATCAGTGGTCCCCAACCTTTTTGTAGCTGCGGACCGGTCAACGCTTGAAAATGTGTCCTACGGACCGGGGGAGGGGAGGTTATGGTAGTATGCATTTATTTATTTTTTTCATAAAGAAATACAATCATGTGTGCTTACGGACTGTATCCCTGCAGCCTGTATTGATCTATATTGATATATAATGTATTATTGTGTTTTTTATGTTGATTTTATAAAAAAAATAAAAATAAAATAAATATATATATATATATATATATATATATATATATATATATATATATATATATATTTTTTTTTTTTTTTTTTTTTTATTTCTTGTGCGGCCCGGTACCAATCAGTCCGCGGACTGCCCGTTGGTTGGGGACTACTGGTCTACATAACATGTAATGGTGGTTCTTTGGTCAAAATGTTGCATAGATTATGTTTTACAGATCATCTTCAAGTCGCTTTCTGACAGTCGCTTCCGGATGCTCCGTTTTGTGGGCGGTCTTATTTACGTGGCTCACCTTCGGCAGCGTCTTCTCCCCGTCATCTTTGTTGTAGCGGTATAGCGTGCAAGGACGGGTGTGGAAGAATTGTCAACAGATGGAGCTAACTGTTTTAACCTCTTAAGGCCCAAGCTGTTTGTTTACATGATTTTTTTTATTTCTCTTTGCTATTTGGGCTTATTGTACGCTAATTAGAATAAAAACTAAAAATTATCTTTTTATATGATGTACTTAGTCTATAAGTAACAAACGTGTACTTTATGTGTTGTGACATGCTAATTTTTATTTTTACACTTTGTTTCCCAAATTCCATTGTATGTTATACTCTTCTGACACCACCAGATAGCAGTATAAGTGTCCATATGTCAGCATAAGACTCCAATTCAGTAGTGTACACAATTTTGGAAATAAGAGCTAAAAGGTGCTGTCCACACATGTGGCCACTAAGGCCTTTAGAGGTTAATGACATTCAGACTTTACTTCAATCAATAACGGAGCGGTATCTTCTCATCCGGAAACAACAACACCGGAAATGTGTACCGTGAAAAACCGTCTGACCGGAACTCTAATGACAAAAGTTCCTTGGGTAAATAATAAAAACTCACGACACCGGTGTGTTTTAGCGCTTTCATGGTGAGTTTATTGGCAGAAATAAGTAAGAACTTTACACTACTTTATATTAGAAATGGCAACAGCGGAGGATGAATGTTCCATAACAAGAAGATAGAGAAAAAGAAGAAGCTTAAAAACTACTAAGGCGGACACGTGCAATTTTTCAGGATTCATGCAAATACAGATCAGCAGGTACCAGAAGGTAAGAAAAAGTTGCTTTTGCATAATATTGCGAAACTAAACGCCAGATAATATGTCTTAAAGTTAAAGTTAAAGTTAAAGTACCAATGATTGTCACACACACACTAGGTGTGGCGAAATTATTCTCTGCATTTGACCCATCACCCTTGACCACCCCCTGGGAGGTGAGGGGAGCAGTGGGCAGCAGCGGTGGCCGCGCCCGGGAATCATTTTTGGTGATTTAACCCCCAATTCCAACCCTTGATGCTGAGTGCCAAGCAGGGAGGTAATGGGTCCCATTTTTATAGTCTTTGGTATGACTCGGCCTGGGTTTGAACTCACAACCTACCGATCTCAGGGCGGACACTCTAACCACTAGGCCACTGAGTAGGTACACGCACCATAATAATACTCGTATGTTGAAGCACATCAAGCGGTTCGGCTTCATAGCTTACAAAAGTCGTACTAAAATGTTTTGATAGATATTTGAGCGCTGTGTAATGTTCTGTGTTTTCAATGGAACATATAAAATGTTGGTGTCATTTACTTCATATTGGCATCATAGTGCAGTCTGCACGTATCTCTTATGTTTGACTGCCATCTACTGGTCACGCTTATCATTACACCATGTACCAAATAAAATTGCTTCAAGGTCGGTAAACAAAACCAGAATTATTCCGTACATTAGGCGCACCGGGTTATAAGAATTATTGCGTACATTAGGTGCACTGTCGAGTTTTGAGAAAAAAAAAAGGATTTTAAGTGTGCCTTTTAATCCGGAAAATACGGTATTGATTTTTGTCCAATGAACTATATTTTGTGTGTGATTCCAATCGTTTTTTAACATTTTCCTACTCAAGGTAAAAATCAATGAAAGGACACCTGAAAGGTTGTACACTGTAATCCTGAGGTCCTTCTTACCCTGTGATAGCGTAATCCTTTGCAAACTAGGTTGAATGGCACTTGCCTGTTTCTGTTTGTCAGCATGTCGCCATTACAATGTTTTGTGTTATAAGCCATAGCTTTTTACAGCCTGCGTGTGCCCCTTAACAAGATTTTGTTTGGGGCCCCATTTAGCTCTTTAGTATTAGTCACTTAACATGCCAGCGGCTGACTGCAGCCTAGTGAGTATTATAATACAGCACTAACTGTACACTAACTGCCCCACCTTACCTCTCTGAGCTGCTCCATCTCTATGCCCCCACCCGGTCCCTCAGGTCAGCTGATCAGCTGATCCTGGAGGTACCCAAAACAAAGCGCAAGCTCAGAGGGGACAGAGCTTTCTCTGTTGCGGGTCCCAAACTCTGGAACGATCTCCCTCTCCATGTGAGACAGGCCCCTTCTTTGGCTATTTTCAAGACCCTTCTTAAAACCCATTTTTATTCACTGGCTTTTAACCCAGCATGAGACTTTGAACTGTTTTTAGCTTTTAACTTTTTGAACTGTTTTTAACTTTTAAACTGTTTTTATCTAACAAACTGTTCTTAGGGTAATTTATATTTGCTTTTTAAATTGTGTATTTTTATTTCTGTTTTAAATGTTATTTTTTAGTCTGTCCTTTGCCTCTATTTCTTTGTGGTGTACAGCCCTTTGTTTTTCAACTGTGCTTGTTTTTAAAGGGCTTTATAAATAAAGTTGGTATGGTATGGTATGGTACAAAAAGACACAATTAACAAAAATGCAGTTCTTTTTTTTTTTTTTTTTTTTTTTTTGTGTCCTGTCCAGCTTCTCAGGCAAATCATATAGTTGATGTAGATGCCCATGTCGGCTGTTCAGATTTACTTTACAAAAGAGAAGTGTAGGATACTTCTCTTGTTGCCTTATTTGTATTTGACTTTATTAAATGTATTTATATTATCATTTAGTGCAGCCGGGCCGGAGCAGGAGGGGATAGAAAGAGAAAAAAAAAGAAGACAGAGGGGGAAATTGTGGGGACAAGAGGGGGATTAGACAGAGAGACAAAAACAACAACAGCAAACAACAACAACAACAACAATAGAGCAACATCAGCAAATATGACATGTACAAATATGATGGTAAAAGTAATAGCAAATAAGCAGCTAGCGAAAAATAAAAAATAATACAGAAATGACAATGAGCATTATTACACTACAAATGGATCAATACAAATACCAATAGAAATAGCGCTATTGATAATGAACAATACCAATAATTTACCTTTATTATCAACAATACAGTTGTTTAAATGCAACAATACATATACATAATGATAACTTGAGATACGAAAGAATGCAGAAAAATTGAGGGGGAGAAAGAGAAGCAACCTACATTAACCTTGTAGATTGTTATAGTCACAATAGGTTAAGTTTTGTCAGTGTGCCATGTGTTACACCCAGTTTACCCTAGGGCAACAACGTTAATATATGTTTGATGAAACGTGATTATGTGCATGAGTGTAAGTATGCATATGTACTTGTATATGTACAGAATGTGTATATGTGTTTGTACAATGAATGTATATGTACAGAATGTGTATATGTGTTTGTACAGTTAATGTATATGTACAGTATGTGTATGTGTATGTTTGTATATTGAATGTGCGTGTGGATGTACGAACATTAGGTAGGTAAATATGTACTGTATTTGTGTATGTATGTGGGAGCGTAGGTACCTATGTACGTATGTGAGCATATGTGAATTTGCATGTACAATACATTCGACTCCCAGAGTGCGTGGGAGCCAGAGCACGGCCCCATCACCCCCGAGAGCCCAACCCACAAACAGGAGGCGTGGTGCCCAGGGAACCAGGGACCACCGCCCCCACGCAGCCAAGCCGGCCAGCGACAGGAACCCCAGAGCCCGACCCACCGTACCGCCCACAAGGGCCAGCAGCAGGCCGCAGACAGACGCACCCGGCAGAGGACAGGGCACGAGAAAAGCAGGGGACAGCCAGACCCCAAGCCAGCTAGAGACCACACCCCACACGGGCAGAAAGGCGAGACGCCCCGCCCGAGGGACCCAGAGACTCCCCGCAACCGGACGGGAAGACCGCCCCCGCCCCACCGGCAACCGGGCCCCCACGAGCCCACCCCCTACCCCCGGAGAGCGCGGCGAGGCCAGCCCCCGGCCACCCCACCCAAACCGGCCGCCGCAGAACCACCCACCCCACCCGCAGGGACCCCAACGATGGAGATGGAACAACCAGCAACCGCCCCGCCGAGCCCCCCCCCTGAGGGAGGGGAAAAATTAAAAAATAATATTAATAAAATATATTAAAAAATAAAAAAATAAATAAATTAATTAATTAATAAAAAGAAAAAAAAGAATTAAAAGAAGATCACAGACATGCTGACAAACAAGGTCACTACCCCAGCAACTGGCCGACTCGCAGCACCTCGGAATACCTTGCAGCACCAAGCTACCACAGTAGACGCAGGGACTAGGCCCAACAGGCCCCAACCAAGACGGGCAGTTCAAGCACTTTCATTATTAGATATTAAGTAATAATGTATTGTTGATATGTTACAAGTTATGCAAAGATTTGTAAATAATCGTTTATGAAAATTAACAAACAGACAACAGGTACATTGACAACTAGAATTAGGTTCATTTAAATATGTTCAGTAGTCATGTGTTCATATTCCAGATAATGTCCAAAATGTATGTGAAAAAATCAAACAAATAGGTTCATGGATCCAAGTGGGGAAACAAGTGGAAAGTTGAAAAAAGTAAACAAAACAAAATAAATGGTCAAAAAACTATGAAAATAGTAATGTTCTTTTGACATTATATCTTCAGTAAGAAAGTTTAATAAACTTAAATGGTACAGTTATTTTAGAAATACGGCCGTGAATCAGTCACGATGACGGCATTTGAATTGATGCTAGATTAGCAATTATCTCTATTAGCCTTTGTAGCTTTGAAGTTGTAAAACCGAACTAAAACTTTTACAAATGACATGTTGACTCGCTGATAGGGATGTCCGATAATGGCTTTTTGCCGATATCCGATATTCCGATATTGTCCAGCTCTTTAATTACCGATACCGATATCAACGGATATATACAGTCGTGGAATTAACACATTATTATGCCCAATTTGGACAAAAAGGGAAGCAACCGATATATACAGTCGTGGAATTAACACATTATTATGCCCAATTTGGACAAAAAGGGAAGGCGAAGATAAGGTACTTTTTAAAAAAATTCATAAAATAAGATAAATAAATTAAAAACATTTTCTTGAATAAAAAAGAAAGTAAAACAATATAAAAACAGTTACATAGAAACTAGTAATTAATGAAAATGAGTCAAATTAACTGTTAAAGGTTAGTACTATTAGTGGACCAGCAGCACGCACAATCATGTGTGCTTACGGACTGTATCCCTTGCAGACTGTATTGATATATATTGATATATAATGTAGGAACCAGAATATTAATAACAGAAAGAAACAATCCTTTTGTGTGAATGAGTGTGAATGAGTGTGAATGGGGGAGGAAGGTGTTTTGGGTTGGTGCACTAATTGTAAGTGTATCTTGTGTTTTTTATGTTGATTTAATAAAAAAATAAAAACAAAAACAAAAAAAAACGATATCGATAATAAAAAAACCGATACCGACAATTTTCGATATTACATTTTTACGCATTTATCGGCTGATAATATCGGCAGGCCGATATTATCGGATATCTCTACTCGCTGATGAATAAAAGTTTAGCAGAGACAAAGTATTGTCCATCCATCCATTATTGTATCGTATGGAAGTATTATTGTAGCAAAATTAAAATGCATATCTCAATCTGTGCGTCTGTGATCCAATTCAATGTGTGTGTCTGTATCTCAATGTGTGTGTGTGTGTGTAATCAGGGCAGTGTGTGCGTGTTTTAAGTAGTCTGTCCATATCATGATTTGTCTGTGGGTAAAAAAAAAACAGATCTGTATGTCCGTATTTCCTCGATTGGCTGTCTTTTTACGTGCACATGTTTTGCTACGTTTCTGCCGTGAAAGAGTTGTGTGTGCGTATTCAGATATGTGTATGTGTAACGAGGTTAAAAATGCACTTTATTAATAATTTAGTAATGTTTTTATTTTGTTATTGAAGTATTGTGTTTGTGTGAATTTGATCTCAAACGAGTTCTTTATTGTTGTTGATTGACTGGTATTTTATTTTACTCCCTCCTGTCATGGCATACCGTCCGACTTCCACAGTTTCCTCTAGCTTCTGTAGCTCCTCCCCTTCCACCTCACTTCGCTGCTTGCGATGCTGAGGTGAGTTGTATCCAAATTGGCGTCGTGCTGTGGGTTTATTTTTGTAATTATTGCCGTAAATTGTTTACTTTTTATGAACCCTTAAGATATCAAGTGTTTTGATTGTTATTTCAATCCCTATTTTGAGCGCCACAAGCATTTTGTTTGAGTAACAGTGTTGGTGTGATTTGTTTGAAGCGGTCCTCTTTCATGTTTTCGAAGGTCCTGAGTTCAATCCCGAGCTCGGGATCTTTCTGTGTGGAGTTTGCATGTTCTCCCCGTGACTGCGTGGGTTCCCTCCGGGTACTCCGGCTTCCTCCCACCTCCAAAGACATGCACCTGGGGATAGGTTGATTGGCAACACTAAATTGGCCCTAGTGTATGAATGTGAGTGTGAATGTTGTCTGTCTATCTGTGTTGGCGACTTTTGTATGAAAAAAGAGCTGAATAGACCCGCTCATCATCAGTGCGCCTTATAATCCGGTGCACCCTATGGTCCGGAAAATACGGTAATTGCATCCATTTTGATTCAGTCCATCAAAAAAAAAACAGTTGTGACCCTAAACAACCAAATACTGTATACTAAAATAGTGTTTATGCTAGGGTGTAATGTCTTTAGTATAAGTGTGACATCTTTATTCTCATTGATCGGACAATAAACTGCAGAGAAAGACATACAATACTTTGTTATTGATACACTGCGTGAGTTCAACTGTGTGTCTAGCCTGTCCTTCCTTCTTAATGAGCAACCAGTGTTAACATATGTTAAAAAAAGTCAGAGCCTCATCAACCATGAAGCTCGCCGCACCTCACTGGGCTGAAGGGAAAATTGGCTTGGATGCTCGGTCTTTATCTTCACAAATCTCAATCCTATCATGTGCGTTTTTTCCACATCCACGTCATAGAATTAGAATTACTTTTTGCCTGGGGGTGCTGCATTGGACTATAATATATATATATATATATATATATATATATATATATATATATATATATATATATATATATATATATATATATATATATATATATATATATACAGGTAAAAGCCAGTAAATTAGAATATTTTGAAAAACTTGATTTATTTCAGTAATTGCATTCAAAAGGTGTAACTTGTACATTATATTTATTCATTGCACACAGACTGATGCATTCAAATGTTTATTTCATTTAATTTTGATGATTTGAAGTGGCAACAAATGAAAATCCAAAATTCCGTGTGTCACAAAATTAGAATATTACTTAAGGCTAATACAAAAAAGGGATTTTTAGAAATGTTGGCCAACTGAAAAGTATGAAAATAAAAAATATGAGCATGTACAATACTCAATACTTGGTTGGAGCTCCTTTTGCCTCAATTACTGCGTTAATGCGGCGTGGCATGGAGTCGATGAGTTTCTGGCACTGCTCAGGTGTTATGAGAGCCCAGGTTGCTCTGATAGTGGCCTTCAACTCTTCTGCGTTTTTGGGTCTGGCATTCTGCATCTTCCTTTTCACAATACCCCACAGATTTTCTATGGGGCTAAGGTCAGGGGAGTTGGCGGGCCAATTTAGAACAGAAATACCATGGTCCGTAAACCAGGCACGGGTAGATTTTGCGCTGTGTGCAGGCGCCAAGTCCTGTTGGAACTTGAAATCTCCATCTCCATAGAGCAGGTCAGCAGCAGGAAGCATGAAGTGCTCTAAAACTTGCTGGTAGACGGCTGCGTTGACCCTGGATCTCAGGAAACAGAGTGGACCGACACCAGCAGATGACATGGCATCCCAAACCATCACTGATGGTTTGGGTTAGTTTGGTTTGCATTTCCTTTGGAAATCGAGGTCCCAGAGTCTGGAGGAAGACAGGAGAGGCACAGGATCCACGTTGCCTGAAGTCTAGTGTAAAGTTTCCACCATCAGTGATGGTTTGGGGTGCTATGTCACCTGCTGGTGTCGGTCCACTCTGTTTCCTGAGATCCAGGGTCAACGCAGCCGTCTACCAGCAAGTTTTAGAGCACTTCATGCTTCCTGCTGCTGACCTGCTCTATGGAGATGGAGATTTCAAGTTCCAACAGGACTTGGCGCCTGCACACAGCGCAAAATCTACCCGTGCCTGGTTTACGGACCATGGTATTTCTGTTCTAAATTGGCCCGCCAACTCCCCTGACCTTAGCCCCATAGAAAATCTGTGGGGTATTGTGAAAAGGAAGATGCAGAATGCCAGACCCAAAAACGCAGAAGAGTTGAAGGCCACTATCAGAGCAACCTGGGCTCTCACAACACCTGAGCAGTGCCAGAAACTCATCGACTCCATGCCACGCCGCATTAACGCAGTAATTGAGGCAAAAGGAGCTCCAACCAAGTATTGAGTATTGTACATGCTCATATTTTTCATTTTCATACTTTTCAGTTGGCCAACATTTCTAAAAATCCCTTTTTTATTAGCCTTAAGTAATATTCTAATTTTGTGACACACGGAATTTTGGATTTTCATTTGTTGCCACTTCAAATCATCAAAATTAAATGAAATAAACATTTGAATGCATCAGTCTGTGTGCAATGGATAAATATAATGTACAAGTTACACCTTTTGAATGCAATTACTGAAATAAATCAAGTTTTTCAAAATATTCTAATTTACTGGCTTTTACCTGTATATATATATATATATATATATATATATATATATATATATATATATATATATATATATATATATATATATATATATATATATATATATGTATATATATATATATATATATATATATATATATATATATATATATATATATATATATATATATATATATATATATATGTATATATATATATATATATATATATATATATATATATATATATATATATATATATATATATATATGTATATATATATATATATATATATATATATATATATATATATATATATATATATATATATATATATATATATGTATATATATATATATATGTATACATATATATATATATATATATATATATATATTTACTGTATATATACATATATATAAATGCGCCAAACATGGATAAGTGTGGAGAGTGTTTTGCATTTTCCCCATCATCCATTATAATGCATTTAAATTGGTGTGATTTTGACATATTTTTTATGTTGATTTAGGTTGTCCCGATACCAAAATTTTGGTATCGGGACTCCTAATTTAGTCTGCTGACATATGCAGTAACATATTGTGTCATTTATCATTCTATTATTTTGTCAAAATTAGGAGGGACAAGCTGTAAAAATTGATTATTAATCTATTTGTTCATTTCTGGTTATTTTCCGTTTTAACATGTTCTATCTACACTTCTGTTAAAATGTAATAATCATTTATTCTTCTGTTGTTTGGATGCTTTACATTAGTTTTGGATTATACCACAAGTTTAGGTATTGATCCGTTACCAAGCAGTTACAGGATCATACATTGGTCATATTCAAAGTCCTCATGTGTCCAGGGACATATTTACTGAGTTTATAAACATAAAATGAAGTTTAAAAAAAGGAAAAAATATTTTGTGACGCTAGTTGGGGACGGGGTGGCGAAGTTGGGAGAGTAGCTGTGCCAGCAACCTGAGGGTTCCTGGTTCAATCCCCACCTTCTATCATCCTAGTCACGTCCGTTGTGTCCTCGAGCAAGACACTTCACCCTTGCTCCTGATGGGTCCTGGTTAGCGCCTTGCATGGCAGCTCCCGCCATCAGTGTGTGAATGTGTGTGTGTGAATGGGTGAATGTGGAAATAGTGTCAAAGCGCTTTGAGTTCCTTAAAAAAGGTAGAAAAGCGCTATACAAATATAACCCATTTACCATTTAGTAGTATCGACTAGATACGCTATTGTACTTGGTATCATTACAGTTAATGTCATGGCATTTGTTTACATTCAGGAACGGCGTCATTAGCGGTGACGCCGGTGAGCTACGGTGTGTAGTGAAACATGTTTAGCTATTCCTCGTCCTGCAGGGATGATACTAGTAAGAAACGTACTTTATTTGTCGCCATGGAGGCGAGGATTAGTGATTTAGAAGTAGCTAAAACACTGCCGACTGCAGATGGATTTTAGATGCTAGCTAGCTAGTCATGTCTTAAAGCACCTCTTCCTGAGGGCGTTTCAGTGTTATAGCTTCACCTTTATCGTTAGCTTTTAGGCCGAAATGCGTCCGTTCTCCTTTTCTGTCTGCACACCTTGTCGGCATGTAAGTACTCTGTGATTGTGCGCTGCCGAAAATGCTATTCTGCTCGTAAACCCAGCAATGTCATGACGTGACGACGCGTTGTCATGCCATTAAAAAATTATTAAAAAAAATAAAAAAAATAAAATCAATAAATATATACATATATATATATATATATATATATATATATATATATATATATATATATATATATATATATATATATATATATATATATATATATATTGATTTGTTTTTCTGCACCATGACTAGGAAAGATTGTTCGGAACGTGTCATATGAATAAATGCTGTGCTATGTTTCCTATGAAAAATAATTCTTAGTTGAGTTACTTTAGTTGGCCACCGAACGACAACGCAGTTGCAGTTAATAGAACACTGGTTATTTATATATAATATACACCACTCTAGGCCATAATGCTTATTGAACTTGCGCCGTCTTGTGGGCCAAATTTAAGGCCTGCATTTGACCGGCAGGCTGTAGTTTAGACACCCCTGAATTAGACAGTAAATTCATTCACATAACGTTGTAAGACAGTGCACAATAAATCCATACATATGACATTGTAATAAGGTGCAAAATCGTAGTCGACGCTATATTGCATTGTAGGATATGCAGAGCTATGGTAATATGGACATTGGCAGTGATGAATATGTCTCCATATATTTTACATAGTGAGTAGTCCGATGACAGTACTAGTCTGTGAGGTTCACTAAACTTCCACCACTTTTTGTGAATATTTAAATGAAACAGTTGCTTGCTTTTTGCTGTTTTCCATGTTAAACGTGAAAATAAGACAATACGTTTTTTTCAGTAGAGTATGACCGGAGTGCAAATCAGGGTCAAGAAACACAGAAACTGATATCTTGTGTTGGTAAGGTTGTGTGGTAACCGTGTCATAATGGAGTTCACAAAGACTGAATTGAAAGCGACAGGATTTTGTCTTTGAAATTAAAGACATTTCACCTTTAATTCAAAATGCTTCTTCACTTCTTACTTTGTGAAGCCTTTTAAAAAATGTATTTTGGTAGAAGGTGAAAGAAAGTCTCACTGCCATTAAAGTACAAACCCTGTTTCCATATGAGTTGGGAAATTGTGTTAGATGTAAATATAAACGGAATACAATGATTTGCAAATCCTTTTCAACCCATATTCAGTTGAATATGCTACACAGACAAGATATTTGATGTTTAAACTCATAAACTTTATTTTTTTTTTGGCAAATAATAATTAACTTAGAATTTCATGGCTGCAACAGGCGCCAAAGTAGTTGGGAAAGGGCATGTTCACCACTGTGTTACATGGCCTTTCCTTTTAACAACACTCAGTAAACGTTTGGGAACTGATGAGACACATTTTTTAAGCTTATAAGGTGGAATTTTTTCCCATTCTTGCTTGATGTACAGCTTAAGTTGTTCAACAGTCCGGGGGTCTCCGTTGTGGTATTTTAGGCTTCATAATGCGCCACACAATTTCAATGGGAGACAGGTCTGGACTACAGGCAGGCCAGTCTAGTACCCGCACTCTTTTACTATGAAGCC
This sequence comes from Nerophis lumbriciformis, assembly GCF_033978685.3. Taxonomy (NCBI): domain Eukaryota; kingdom Metazoa; phylum Chordata; class Actinopteri; order Syngnathiformes; family Syngnathidae; genus Nerophis; species Nerophis lumbriciformis. The sequence continues at coordinate 4,250,012 of NC_084562.2, read as the reverse complement.
ACGTTGATGTAACACGTGGCTTGGCATTGTCTTGCTGGAATAAGCCGGGGCGTCCATGGTAACGTTGCTTGGATGGCAACATATGTTGCTCCAAAACCTGTATGTACCTTTCAGCATTAATGGCGCCTTCACAGATGTGTAAGTTACCCATGTCTTGGGCACTAATACACCCCATACCATCACAGATGCTGGCTTTTCAACTTTGCGCCTATAACAATCCGGATGGTTCTTTTCCTCTTTGGTCTGGAGGACACGATGTCCACAGTTTCCAAAAACAATTTGAAATGTGGACTTGTCAGACCACAGAACACTTTTTCACTTTGTATCCGTCCATCTTAGATGAGCTCAGGCCCAGCAAAGCCGACGACGTTTCTGGGTGTTGTTGATAAACGGTTTTCGCCTTGCATAGGAGAGTTTTAACTTGCACTTACAGATGTAGCGACCAACTGTAGTTACTGACAGTGGGTTTCTGAAGTTTTCCTGAGCCCATGTGGTGATATCCTTTACACACTGATGTCGCTTGTTCATGCAGTACAGCCTGAGGGATCGAAGGTCACGGGCTTAGCTGCTTACGTGCAGTGATTTCTCCAGATTCTCTGAACCCTTTGATGGTATTACGGACCGTAGATGTTGAAATCCCTAAATTCCTTGCAATAGCTGGTTGAGAAAGGTTTTTCTTAAACTGTTCAACAATTTGCTCACGCATTTGTTGACAAAGTGGTGACCCTCGCCCCATCCTTGTTTGTGAATGACTGAGCATTTCATGGAATCTACTTTTATACCCAATCATGGCACCCACCTGTTCCCAATTTGCCTGTTCACCTGTGGGATGTTCCAAATAAGTGTTTGATGAGCATTCCTCAACTTTATCAGTATTTATTGCCACCTTTCCCAACTTCTTTGGCACGTGTTGCTGGCATCAAATTCTAAAGTTAATGATTATTTGCAAAAAAAAAAAAACGTTTATCAGTTTGAACATCAAATATGTTGTCTTTGTAGCATATTCAACTGAATATGGGTTGAAAATTATTTGCAAATGATTGTATTTTGTTTATATTTACATCTAACACAATTTCCCAACTCATATGGTAACGGGGTTTGTACATGTGTAAGTTGACATCATATGATCAATTGTGATTATCCGTTAAACCATATCCAATTATATTTCCAATCCACAAAGTATGTGGAAAATACCGTCTATTGCTTGTATTCTGTGACGTGACTTTTTACCGGAAGTGAAAACCAGTGGTGCTCAACCAAGCCAAGAAGGCTGTTGAACAGCAAGCAGCGCACAAACTATCTGAGTATAAAACGGGCCTTAATGTTTCTGCAAAAAGCGAGCAAAAAAAATCAAGCCATGCAATGGAATAGATCCGTATAATTAAGGTTTTAGAATGGCCTTCCCAAAGTCCTGACTTAAACGTGTGGACAATGCTGAAGAAACAAGTCTATGTCAGAAAACCAACCAATTTAGCTGAACTGCACCAATTTTGTCAAGAGAAGCTTGCCAGAAGCTTGTGGATGGCCACCAAAAGCGCCTTATTGCAGTGAAACTTGCCAAGGGACATGTAACCAAATATTAACATAGCTTTATGTATACTTTTGACCCAGCAGATTTGCTCACATTTTCCGTAGACCCATAATAAATTCATAAAAGAACCAAACTTCATGAATGTTTTTTGTGACCAACAAGTATGTGCTCCAATCACTCTGTAACAAAAAAAAAAGAGTTGTAAAAATTATTGGAAACTACAGACAGCCATGACATTATGTTCTTTACAAGTGTATGTAAACTTTTGACGACGACTGTATATCTGTGGCTTATAGTCCAGTGCATCTAATATACAACAAATATTTTTTTCTTCTAAACCAGTGGTTCTTAACCTGGGTTCGATCGAACCCTAGGGGTTCGGTGAGTCGGACTCAGGGGTTCGGCGGAGGTCAAAACACACCCGACTCATCGTGTAAATAAAAACTTCTCCCTATCGGCGTATTACGGATACGGCAACAGCAGAAGTCAGACTGATTTGCAGGTGTGTAATTTGTTGTGAGTTTATGCACTGTGTTGGTTTTGTTGTTTGAACAAGGTGATGTTCATGCACGGTTCATTTTGTGCACCAGTAAAAAAACATGGTAACACTTTAGTATGGGGAACATATTCACTATTAATTAGTTGCTTATTAACATGCAAATTAGTAACATATTGGCTCTTAACTAGTCATTATTAAGTACTTATTAATGCCTTATTCGGCATGGCCTTATTATAACTCTAACCCTCTAACCCTAACCCTAACCAAATGACTCTAAATGAAGTCTTTGTTACTAAGAATATGTTCCCCTAGTGTCCAAAAAACTCTAAATTAAGCCTTTGTTACTTAGAATATGTTCCTCATACTAAAGTGTTACCAAAAACATATAACTTTGTCTTGAATTTGAAAAAATAAATTGTATTTTTCACTAAAGAAGGGTTCGGTGAATGCGCATATGAAACTGGTGGGGTTCGGTACCTTAAGAACCACTGTTCTAAAATTTAGTGGGTGCGGCTTATAACTATGTGTGACTTATAGTCCGGAAAATACGGTATATCCTCAGTGCAAGAGGCTGCAATATATATCGCGATACAGATTGTAGGCCATCCCTGAGGACATAACTTCTGTTATGAATTGGTGCGATATGAATATAAATAAAACTGATCCGACATTGTCTTGTACTGCATTGATGACTGACTTTTTAAAAAAAATACAGCAAGCTGCAGGGAGACTGTCACAGAAGAGTGCAGACTAGATGAGTCCATGGCAGAGAGTCAAACGTAGCGTTATGATATCGTGTGTAATGTCATAAGACGGTCCATATCAAAAGCGGAGGCTGGACTATGAGGCTGATTGCTGTTGACAAACTATTTGACCAAACGCAGGCAATGCTAAACGGATTAGACAAGATGGCTAAACACAACTGGTAAGAAAGAAGCTGACAAACATGGACATAGAAGCTGATTGGCTAAATGGAGAAACAAAAGGGATTGATGACATTTAGTGTTTGTTAGTTTTTTCCTTTAATCGAATGGTGTCAGTAATGCCTCCCACGGGCCTTATCTGCATAACACTAAAAGAAATCAAAGTGTCAAACTAAATTGATTAGAATGTTTGAGCCAATGTGGAATCCACTCAGTATTGTGGCTGGAGATGAATGTGTAGGCTTTTTGTTGCCTTAAACAAGATTTTGTTTGTGGCCCCGTTTTGGCATTTAATATTACTCGAGACTGCAGCCTAATGAGTAATGTAAAACAGTCATCCCTCGCCACATCGCGCTTTGGAGTTTGCGATTTGTAAAGATGCAGAGCCATCTGATTTCCCAGAAGAGAATGAAATCTCCCACAGCCCACCTGAGAAAAATGCACCCCTCCATCCAGAGAAAAGTTTATATGCGGTAGGTAGTCAAGATGGGTATTTGTCAAGACTTGGACTATGGCGTGGTTTGTTCTCCCGAGGTGCAAATGATTTGGACCAGACATGACGTGCAGGTGAATACATATTTAATTTTAACACTCAAAAAAAGAATGAAAGGCGCGCACAAGGGCGGAAGTACAAAACTTGACTATAAACACAAAACTTGCACAAAGGCAGAAACTATGAACAATGAAACAAAACTTGCAAACTATGGCATGAATAAAGAAAACTTACTTGGACGAGAAAACGGCATGAAAAAGAGCAGCAAGGGTCATAAGGGTGTGTGGAGAGTGTGTCAGGGGTATGATGTCACCAGACTGACCAACAGAAAATGAAAAGCTTAAATAACACAGACATGATTAACAACAGGTGCGTGACTCAAAACGTGAAACAGGTGCGTGACATGACAGGGGAAAACTAATGGGTTGCTATGGAAACAAAACTAGGGAGTGAACAACCAGGAACTAAGAAAGTGTCCAAAAAACAAACAGCACATGGCCAAACAAAAAACATGATCAACACAGACATGACAGGTATTAACAGCACAGAAAATAAACTGTTTAAGTAGTACAGCATTGCATAACATAAATAAAATAGAAAAATATTCTTTCCACGTGAAATAAATAACATAGTTGTGCAAATAATACAAAATGTATCAAACCCAGATAAAAAACAAGTTTGCAGGTAGGCACTTTGTGATTCCCAGTCGACGATGTAATGGACTGTCACACACGTACGGTTCTGGTCAGCGCCAAGTAAGTGACTTGGCTTAATTGTGCGGCTATGATCTTCCTCACTTCGGCATACATTTTTGGCAACCAGAGAACAGTTTTGATTTGGGCTTACATGGTAAACAACTCAAAAGAATGTGGCCACTTTAGTCCAAATGTGGCCAAGTAGACGCATTGTGGGTTTCCTGGACGTCGTCTACATCCAGGCCCGGTCCTAACCAATCTAGCGCCCTAGGCAAGATTTTAGGTGGCGCCCCCCCACATCGGCACTGAAGTGTATATTCTCACAAGAAACTGAATAGCTTTGTCTTTGACCTTTTTTTTTTACTTACAACTATACCTAATATATAAAGGGGTGGAAAAGTGACTATTACCTGCAGGGCAAACATTAGCTAACCAGAAGGCAATAACAATGTAAACAAAAAACACCTGCTTAAAAGATCTAATACAAATGTCCCTGAGGAATGTAAGGTGGGAGTACTGTAATTACCTAACGTTACATTATTATTTTCCATAACAATTTAGCCCCCTCCACAATATTAACCCGACGTTAAAACAGAACTAGCTATTTATTGATTAGCAATTGCCGAATCATGTAACATTAGCTTAATGCTAAAAAGCCAGCTACTATCACATTCTGTAACAGACAAATAATTTCATGTAGGCTAACGTTACCTACCTGCTACCTCTGTCTTTTCTCGTTTCTCCTCCTCTTCTTTTCTCTTTTTTCTTCCCTGGGCACCTGACAGTTTTGGCCGTTTTGACATCTTGTGTTGATTTTTTGATGTGGTGACGTCCAAAAAGAGTCATGATACGGGAAGGGAGGGGGTGCACCGTGCGGGGGGGGGGGGGGGGGGGGGCGTAATGTTGTAACAAATAATATTTCTATTAAATAGGCTTTACTTTGCATTTTAATTAACGTGGGATTATTTTTTGTATTTAGAAATAATAGTACCAATTTTTTTTTCTTTTTTTTTTTCTCCAACATTTGTGGCACTGGCGTGGCGCCCCCTGATGGACGGCGCCCTTAGCATTTGCCTATACGGCCTATGCCACGGGCCGGCCCTGTCTACATCGTTAAAAGAAAAATCTAAAGAAGAGAATCCTTCTGCCATCTTCCACTAGTTTTTTTAATATATAAATCGCCCGCTTGAATAGTCCCTCTTCTCTTCTATGACTCTCTCATCGTCATTTGGGATGTCTGTTGTGATTTCCCTTCCTGGTTCCATAACCTGCCCTATCTTACCTTTGATTGGCCTGTCCCTAATGTTTTGCCCTAATGTCAACTAGGGATGTCCGATAATGGCTTTTTGCCGATATCCGATATTCCGATATTGTCCAACTCTTTAATTACCGATACCGATATCAACCGATATGTACAGTCGTGGAATTAACACATTATTATGCCTAATTTGGACAACCAGGTATGGTGAAGATAAGGTACTTTTAAAAAAAAATTATAAAATAAAACAAGATAAATAAATTAAAAACATTTTCTTGAATAAAAAAGAAAGTAAAATGATATAAAAACAGTTACATAGAAACTAGATATTAATGAAAATTAGTAAAATGAACTGTTTAAGGTTAGTACTATTAGTGGACCAGCAGCACACACAATCATGTGTGCTTATGGACTGTATCCCTTGCAGACTGTATTGATATATATTGATATATAATGTAGGAACCAGAATATTAATACCGTATTTTTCGGAGTATAAGTCGCACTGGAGTATAAGTCGCACCTGCCGAAAATGCATAATAAAAAAGGAAAAAAACATATATAAGTCGCACTGGAGCCCGGCCAAACTATGAAAAAAACTGCGACTTATAGTCCGAAAAATACGGTAACAGAAAGAAACAACCCTTTTGTGTGAATGAGTGTAAATGGGGGAGGTAGGTTTTTTGGGTTGGTGCACTAATTGTAAGTGTATCTTGTGTTTTTTATGTTGATTTAATTAAAAAACAAAAAAAATAAAAAAACAAACGATACCGATAATAAAAAAAACGATACCGATAATTTCCGATATTACATTTTAACGCATTTATCGGCCGATAATATCGGCAGGCCGATATTATCGGACATCTCTAATGTCAACCAATCGTGACTAATCATAGTAAACAACCTGCGATGATCTGTCACTTCATTTCTGTTTGTGCTTCTTTGTTTTGTATTTACTTCCCATCAGTGCTCTTATTTTGTTTCCATTTCCTGCTTGTCCCATTGAGCGCTGTGTTTTTTCCTCACCTGCTGTTGATGGCAGCCGGTCCACACCTGCTGCCAATCAGCATGTTTCTATTTATGCCTGTCTCGAGCACTCCTCAGTGCTCGAAGATTGACTTATGTTGGTAACTGTTACATACAAGACTGCTTTCTCCTTCTGTTTAATAAGATTAAAACTCATCTTACCCGCACACCGTTCTCCTGGTTCCTGCATCTTGTGGTAACTAATCCGGCAGCCATGCAAGTTCCTAACACAACCAACCAATCATGGGTGTTCTTATACGTGCAAGCACGTCTTGGATGGAGGAAGGGGAGTGTTGAGAGGGAATGGGAAGTGGGGGAGAACAAGGAACACAACAAATAAGCGGTGTTTGGTCATTTTAACGTGAAATAAATTATATCGATAGTACGATATTTTCTTAATTAATATCTTGTTTAAAAATATATCAATACTTCTTACAAATTCCATATATCTCCCAGGCGGGTTATATGGACGGGAGGGGGGAGGTGTTTGTTATGCGGGATTAATTTGTGGCATATTAAATATAAGCCTGGTTGTGTTGTGGCTAATAGAGTATATATATGTCTTGTGTTTATTTACTGTTTTAGTCATTCCCAGCTGAATATCAGGTCCCACCCGCCTCTCACAGCATCTTCCCTATCTGAATCGCTCCCACTGCCTTCTAGTCCTTCACTCTCACTTTCCTCATCCACAAATCTTTCATCCTCGCTCAAATTAATGGGGAAATCGTCGCTTTCTCGGTCCGAATCGCTCTCGCTGCTGGTGGCCATGATTGTAAACAAAGTACAGATGTGAGGAGCTCCACAACCTGTGACGTCACGCGCATATCGTCTGCTACTTCCGGTACAGGCAAGGCTTTTTTATCAGCGATCAAAAGTTGCGAACTTTATCGTCGATGTTCTCTACTAAATCCTTTCAGCAAAAATATGGCAATATCGCGAAATGATCAAGTATGACACATAGAATGGACCTGCTATCCCCGTTTGAATAAGAAAATCGCATTTCAGTAGGCCTTTAAGAAATAATGTATTAATAATATTTTACAATTATTTAAATATTTGTATTTACTATAAATAATCAGATATGAACAATTAACAGACTATATTGACAACTACAGTTTAGTTCAATCCAATGTGTTCTATAGTCATGTGTTTATATTCTATAAGGTCCAAAGTTGATATGAAAGGTAAAAAAATACAACGGGGAAAGAAAAGTGTTTGATATCTCCTCTTGCAGTGAAGCCAATTCAAAACTGTTATGCCGCTTGGGCAATAATTTAAAAAGTAAACAAAACACAATAAATGTGCAAAACCTATGAAAAAAACACATTTCATTTTGACACCATGGGCCTGATCTATTTAGATTCAAATACCACGCGCTAAACAGAGTGTACAAAATGTGATTGTATAAACATTTAATTGGAGTGACTTCCGAATGTAAACAAACAAGCATATGCATCTGTATCAACTAATCTGTGTATTCGTAGTCTTGCTTACATGCATTCGCTCTGACAACGTCCTTCATGTGCTTTTGTGTGCAGGTTCTTCTCTCGGGGCTAATTGGAGTGGTTTCATGGAAGAGGCCGCTCTCATTGGTGGTAAGTATTCGCTGAACGCCCTCACACTGCGCCGACAATGAAACCGCCGTTTCATAAGAGGGTTCCTTTCTTTGGGATTTTGTGGATGATTTTTTTTGTGATCAGATGAGGTCACGCAAGGTTGAGGATCAAGCTTTGTGTAAAGGTGTACATCAGGGATATTGAACTAAATTGTCCACATTTCCAAAAAGCTAAATACTTCTCCCTTCACTTTGAGTCTTATTTTGTATACTCTGAAGAACCAGTGTCCTCTACAGTAAACAATTGTTTGTTTTCTGTGTATTTTGTCAAAGTTACAGAAGAGCTCTGCCGTTTTTAAAGACCTTTTGCAAAAATGTGCTTCTTTTACAAATGATGACAAAGGGAGGACCTAAAATGGAACCTTAAAGAACACCACTAATTCAATTAAAGAAGTCGAACAAGTGACTACTGACTGTATATAAATAAAAAAGCTAAAGCAACACCTTAAATAAATCGCATTACTTTAAAAAAAAATATAAAACTCTCAAGATAGAAAGGACTTAAAAGGGTGCCTTGAGGAACGCCTCGGTAATGTAAACCACACATTTGGACCCCAGTGTCCTATGTTTGCCAGCAAGGTTGAAATGCCAATGCTAGGGTCTGCTAATGTGTTTTAGAGTGGTGCAAAATGTTTGCCTCCCTCAGGCCACCCCCACTTGAATAGCCCAATGTACGTTATCTATCTATTGGTATAAAATAGTGTTGTCCCGATACCAATATTTTGGTACCGGTACCAAAATGTATTTCTATACTTTTCGATACTTTTCTACATAAAGAGGACCACAAAAAATGGCATTATTGGCTTTATTTTAACAAAAAATGTTATGGTACGTTAAACATATTTCTTATTGCAATTTTGTTTCCTTGAATAAAATAGTGAACATATGTAACAACTTTTATTTTATTAGTAAGGAAGCAAACAAAGGCTCCTAATTTGTCTGCTGATGTATGCAGTAACATATTGTGTCATTTATATTCTATTATTTTGTCAACATTAAAGTTAAAGTTAAAGTTAAAGTACCAATGATTGTCACACACACACTAGGTGTGGCGAGATTATTCTCTGCATTTGACCCATCACCCTTGATCACCCCCTGGGAGGTGAGGGGAGCAGTGGGCAGCAGCGGTGGCCACGCTTGGTGATTTAACCCCCAATTCCAACCCTTGATGCTGAGTGCCAAGCAGGGAGGTAATGGGTCCCATTTTTATAGTCTTTGGTATGACTCGGCCGGGATTTGAACTCACAACCTACCGATCTCAGGGTTATGAGGGGCAAGTGGTAGAAAATGAATTATTAATCTACTTGTTCATTTACTGTTAATATCTGCTTACTTTCTCTTTTAACATGTTAATGGGGGTGGCATGGCGTAGTGGGTAGAGCAACCGTGCCAGAAACCTGAGGGTTGCAGGTTCGCTCCCCGCCTCTTACCATCCAAAAATTGCTGCCGTTGTGTCCTTGGGCAGGACACTTCACCCTTTGCCCCCGGTGCCACACACACCGGTGAATTGAATGATGACTGATAGGTGGTGGTTGGAGGGGCCGTCGGTGCAAATTGCAGCCACGCTTCCGTCAGTCTACCCCAGGGCAGCTGTGGCTATGAAAGTAGCTTACCACCACCAGGTGTGATTGAATGATGGGTTCTACATGTAAAGCAACTTTGGGTACTTAGAAAAGCGCTATATAAATCCCAGGTATTATTGTTATTATTATTATATCTACACTTCTGTTAAAATGTAATAATCACTTATTCTTTTGTTGTTTGATACTTTACATGAGTTTTGGATGATACCACAAATCGTCGTTACAGGATCATACATTGGTCATAATTTAAGTCCTCATGTGTCCAGGGACGTATTTCCTGAGTTTATAAACATAATATACATTTATAAAAAATTAAAAAAGATTTTGTGATGCTAAAAAAATATTGATGTAATCATAGTAGTATCGACTAGATTTGCTCCTGTACTTGGTATCATTACAGTGGTTGTCAGGTGTAGATCCACCCATGGTGTTTGTTTACATTTTGACTCCGGTGAGCTACGGTGTGTAGTGAAACATGTTTAGCTATTCCTTGTCCTGCAGGGATAATACTTGTAAAAAATGTACTTAATTTGTCACCATGGAGGCGAGGACTAGTGATTTAGAAGTAGCTGAAACACTGCCGAATGCGGCTGGACGTTAGCCTACGAACGAACGAGATTTCTCTATAGAATCTCCTCTCTGGTCAACAAAAGCACTATGAGGATTCTAGCGGGAACTCTCGCTCAACCCTTTTTCGATTACACTTGCACCTCCTGGTACCCTAGCACCTCCAAAACCCTCAAATCTAAACTCCAAACATCCCAGAACAAGCTAGTCAGATTACTTCCAGACCTCCACCCCAGATCCCACCTCACTCCTACCCACTTCTCCAAAGTGGGCTGGCTCAGTGTGGAGGACAGAGTAAAACAACTTGCACTGAGCCTAGTCTATAAAATCCGCTACACCTCCCTGATACCGAAGTACATGTCAAACTACTTCCTTAACGTAAATGACCACCATAACCACAACACCAGGGGGAGCTCCACTAACCACGTTAAACCCAGATTCCGATCTAACAAAGGTCTTAACTCATTCTCTTTCTATGCCACATCAATGTGGAATGCGCACCCAACAGGTATAAAAGAAAGGGCATCTCTATCCTCCTTCAAAACCGCAATAAAATACACCTCCAGGCAACTTCAACCCTAAACTAACACCCTCCCCGGATTGTTAATAATCAAATGTAAACAATCAAATGTAGATACTTTTCTTATGCCTTCTGATCTCTCTCTCTCTCTCTATGTCCACTACTTGTTGTCCAAATCCTACCAAGTCAGACCTACACTGTTTCAATATCCATTTCTCTGTTTTGAATTGTTGATGACTGATGATAACAACCAAACCTACCCCCCCGCCCTCCCTCCACACCCCGAATTGTAAATAATGTAAATAATTCAATGTATACACCCTGATGATCATCTGGTGTGATGACTGTATTATGATGATAGTATATATGATAGTTTATATCTGTATCATGAATCAATTTAAGTGGACCCCGACTTAAACAGGTTGAAAAACGTATTCGGGTGTTACCATTTAGTGGTCAATTGTACGGAATATGTACTTCACTGTGCAACCTACTAATAAAAGTCTCAATCAATCAATCAATGAAAAAAGCCGCTAGCTAGCTAGCTGTGTCTTAAAGCACCTCTTCCTGAGGGCGTTTCAGTGTTACAGCTTCAAATGTATCATTAGTTTTTAAGCCAAAATGAGTTACAGTTAAAACTCTAGTATGCAACGCGAAAGCCATTTATCAACAACACCCAGAAACGCCGCCGGCTTCGCTGGATGGACTGATGCAAAGTGGGAAAGTGTTCTGTGGTCTGACGAGTCCATAATTCAAATCTGCAGTGTAAACGTACTCAGAGATTGTCAGCGGATAATGTGATGCCAACTTGAACACGTCATTGGACTCCAATGATAGACTTTGACATCCCTTACATCAAATATCAGATTGTGCTTGAATTAGTCCGCATACCTGCAAACCGTGTTGTTTATGTTTCTTTAAGAAGACATTCCTAAATGCAAATTATCTCTGCCATTATTTCTTCTCATCTTCCCTGTATTTAAAGTTGAAATAAAAAAGTGCAGTTTAGCTTCTAAGCCTCTCATCCGACTCTATTTCATGCTCTCTTAATGCCATAAATAATCTCATCTCATTTCTGCGGCTTCACCACATTGTCTTCACCCCCCACCCCCCCCATCTCTCTCTCTGCAGATTGCCTGTCTCGCTCCCTTTAGTTTTATCACCGCGCTACACAGATCCTCTTCCCTCGTGTTTCTGTCTCCCTTCCCCCACCTTTTCCTCTGCCTTTGTGTAACATCGGACCAGACTAGCGATTTGATTCGCTGCCGCTCTCCAAGATCACACAAAATATCCCGTCATTTAGGTAGAGAAGGCCACACAAGTAGAGTGCACTCTCCTTACTTAGCAAGCATGGCCAATTTTCTGGAATAGTGTCTCCTTTAATGCAGCAATGTCAGTCATGTCCTTCCAAGGGTCTGCGAGGTAATACCTGCCTTGCATTTTCTGAATATCGCTCGATATTAATTCATTTTGACATACTTGTTTGACGTGACTGGCATGTGAGTCATGGCTGTTCCTGCTCGCCTCTGCCGCACTTTCATCAACTCAAACGTTTGTTGCAGAGGCAACAGGCAGCCCGCTTTCTGAATGCATCTGACTATTTTGACTGTCGCTCCACGAGGACAATCTGTTTGTTTTTTCAGCGTTTTCACAGGAAATTACTTTGTTTAGTTCAGTTTCAGTTTCAGTTTCGAACATGCGTACGATACAATGTAATGCATCACATATTTCCAGTTGTTTCATTACAGCGCGTCCGAAAAGGAGTAGGAAGAAGCAGAGCCTATTGCTTTGTTCTCTGTTTAATAAACACATAAATAATAATATAATAATAATAATATACCCATTGACGTGCGGTGAGGTTGATGGCTGGTGAGGCACTGACTTCATCAGAGTCAGATTTACAAACATATTAACCCTAAAAAGTATCTTATTCACCATTTGATTGGCAGCAGTTAACGGGTTTTGTTTAAAAGCTCATACCAGCATTCTTCCCTGCTTGGCACTCAGCATCAAGGGTTGGAATTGGGGGTTAAATCACCAAAAATTATTCCCGGGCACGGCGCCGCTGCTGGCCACTGCTCCCCTCACCTCCCAGGGGGTGAAGAAGAGGATGGGTCAAATGCAGAGGACAAATTTCACCACACCTAGTGTGTGTGACAATCATTGGTACTTTAACTTAACTTTAACTTTACACATACAAACTGTAGCACACAAAAAAGCACATTTAATTAAAAAAAACAACTAATTATGGTCTTACCTTTACTTATAAGTGCGGGAACAGTGGTGTTCGTGTTGGAGGAGTTGTGAATGAATGAAATATGAAATCCGTGCTGCAGTCTGCAGGTGTACCTAATGTTGTATCCCTGTAGTCGCGAGCATTGTTGTTTTTGCACTTTTTGGCTTCTTGTTATGTGACTTTTTTTGGGTGGATTCGGTCTTGCACGTGGAGGGTTTGGGTGTGGGCTTTGGTTGGTGTGGCGCTCCCGTCGGGGGGTGCACTCTGCGCGGGGGTGCATTAACCGGCACCAGGAGGCGAGATTACTGCGAGCCTCACACAGTGCGTCTTCGCAGCAGTTTTATGATTGCTCAGCACAAGAAATACGTTACACGCAAACAGTTGTTGACAAAATACACTGTACATTATATACCTCAGCTAACTAAACTATGGAAATGTATAATATAGTTCATACAGCAATACGGTCTCACTGCACAGCAGGCCAGCAGTTAGCCGAGTCATTGCGCAATCCATGTTGAGGCACAACTGAGTGACGTGCCTCAACTGGCTGCTGATCACCGCACCGTCTCTTCTCAGTATTTGAACGGCAAATGTGAAAATTCAGCGATTTTGAATAAAAACATTCGAAAACTGGTGAAGTTAAATGGAAAATAACTTTATAGTATAATCACTGAATACATATAACAATTTAATTAATTTGTTTTCTTTTTACATTTTTTTTCTTTCCATGATGGCAGGTGAGGCCCCGCCTCACCTGCCTCTAGTGACCGCACGTCACTGAATATACCATAAGTAAGTAAACAAATATTAAATACATAAATAATCCTTATCACATCATAATTTTGTGAACACTTTGAACAGTCTCTTAAACTGAAACATATTGTTACTTTGTTTGATTTATTTGCTTAATCCTTTCCATAATTTAATTCATATACGGATATGCTGACGATTTTAAGTGTTGTATGTGCATACAAATGTTTCCTCTAAGGTTATATTTCTCCTCTTGTTGAGAAGAATTGTTGTACAAAAGCCAGCATCCAAACAGATGCTGGCTTTTGAACTTTTCGCCTTTAACAATTCAGATGATTTTTTTCCTCTTTGTTCCAGAGGACGCAACGTCCACAGTTTCCAAAAGCAATTTAAAATGTGGACTCGTCAGACCACCGAACACTTTTCCACTTTGCATCCGTCCATCTTAGATGAGCTCGAGCCCAGCGAAGCCGGCAGCATTTCTGGGTGTTGTTGATAAATGGCTTTCGCTTTGCATAGTAGAGTTTTTAACTTGCACTTACAGATGTAGCGATGAACTGTAGTTACTGGCAGTGGTTTCCTGAAGTGTTCCTGAGCCCATGTGGTGATATCCTTTACACACCGATGTCAGTTTTTGATGCAGTACTGCCTGAGGGATCGAAGGTCAATATTGGTTTTCAGCCTTGCTGCTTACGTGCAATGATTTCTTCAGATTCTCTGAACCTTTTGATGATATTACGCACCGTAGATGGTGTAATCCCTAAATTCCTTGCAATAGCTGGTTGAGAAATGTTGTTCTTAAACAATTTGTTCACGCATTTGTTCACAAAGTGGTGACCCTCGCCCCATCCTTGTTTGTGAATGACTGAGCATTTCATGGCATTTAATTTTAACGTTTCATTGTGAAGCAGAACTCACCAAATTTGGGGTTAAACCGTCATGAGACGGGTTAGTTTTACCCTACTGAGGATGTGTTGTTGCAATAGCAATCTTGCAAATATAACCTATAGTCATTTAAAACCTTTGTATGCGCGTACAACATTTAAGACTTTTAGCATATCACTATGTAGAGTTAAATTATGGAATGGATTAAGTAAAGAAATCAAACAGTGTACTAATATGACTCAGTTCAAGAGGTTGTTCAAACTACAAGTGTTTACTAAGTACAAAGAAGGAAAATGTTGATTAATATCTTGAACTTTATTGAAAATGGTATATATTTCATCTTATTATGAGAATCAGAATTGATTTGATGACTTATAAAGAGAACTGCGGTATTTGGAAATTCACTATAGAATGCAAACTGTGTTACGAGATGAGAACGGGAAGTGGTAGGAAGTGGAAAAGGGGTAAGATTAAATAAACCTTGTTTCTTCCGACTTCTTTTCGGACATATTGTAATCATCAGTGTGTGCATGTTTGAAATAAATTGACACCATACCATACCATGAAATAAAAGTCTATTTTATCCTACCAACATGTTTGATATCATGGAAATAACAATTTTCCTGTAGTATTGTAATGTTTGGAGTGAAATGAGGTGCAAATCAAGACTTGGGGGAAAAAAAAACACTGACACTCCGATGATAAGACACAGGTGGTAGAACACAAAGGAAGGCACAACAGAGAAGAAGGCTTCAAATATGAACGGGAGAGGTCATGGCTGGCGAGGCACTTAAATAACACATACCTGGCAATACACCTGTTGCCAATAAAACAACTGCTATATGTCTCCATGTATTCACACGATGACCGAAGAAATAGACAACTTCCTTGGACAGGGTAGGGTAACCCGCGGCTCTCGAGCCGCATGCGGCTCTTTAGTGCTGCCCTAGTGGCTCCCTGGAGCATTTTTTAAAAAGTATTGAAAATTGAAAAAGATGGGGGAAAAATTATTTTTTAGTATGTATTTTGTTTCAGGACGAACATGACACAAACCTTCCCAATCGTTAAAAAGCCCACTGTTTAATATGTTTGTGTGTATGCTTCACTGATGACAGTATTTGGTGAACGTCGTTTTGTCCTACTAATTTCGGTGGTTCTTGAACTCACCAGACTGTGACGCAACAGTTTGTTTACATGTAAAATCTTCCACTCCTTCTTTGTCTCATTTTGTCCACCAAAAGTTTTATACTGTGCGTGAATGCACAAAGGTGAGCTTTGTTGATGTTATTGACTTGTTGGAGTGCTAATCAGGCATATTTGGTCACTGCAGGACTGCAAGCTAATCAATGCTAACATGCTATTTAGGCTAGATGTATGTACATATTGCATCATTATGCCTCATTTGTAGGTATATTTGAGCTCATTTAATATCCTTTACTTTTATCCTCTTTGTATATAATTTAGTTTTGCATGTCTCATGACACATTCCAGATAGTTGTGTGTGTGCCATGTTGTTCCAGACCACAGCAAACTGTACCTAGCTTGCCAAAGATTGTAATAAATCTATTAAAAGATTTGCAAAATGTAAAAATGTGTAGAATAAATATTAAATTTCAACATTTCTGTCAACGAAGATTTGCTTCAGCCTGCGACACATAGTCATTTTGATAGTAGGCTATTATAGCTAATATAGACACTTACAATCATGTGTTGCCTTCATTATAAGACTTATATACAGCTTTTCATTTTTTGCGGCTCCAGACAGATTTGTTTTTTGTATTTTTGGTCCAATACGTCTCTTTCAACGTTTTGGGTTGCCGACCCCTGAGTTAGGGTTATGGCTGCCAAAAATAATGAGGTTACTCACGTGATTAATCACACAAAAATATTGCTTTAAGCATGTATATTCACAGATCAATCACGTACTTTATTTTACATGCTCCTTTACCTTAACAAAGGCGGCACAGCTTGTTATATAGTCAGTGATCAGGTCCATGCATACTTTACGTGCAAAGATCAGTTGATGCAAAATACACCCTGACTGCAATTTGGATAAAACTGTTGCTCGATTTTGAGTAGATAAATGATATGTATTCAAATAAAACATGAACAAAATTCCGGATGACATTCTGACACTTAAATTGCAATTTTGTCTAAATATCGGGGTAGTTTTTAAGTTAATCTAAATTATGCAAGCAAGTAGACTTGGACTTAGACAAACTTTATTGATCCACAAGGGAAATTGTTCCACACAGTAGCTCAGTTACAAAGGATGGAAAGGGTAAGGATGGAAAGGTTAATGCACATAAGGGCACCAAAAGAGGGTGAAAACAAAAAGGTATAAAGTAGACAAAAAATGTACCATAGTAGCAATATAAAATATAACATATATGTAATATTTACATATTATATATACAGTATATAATATATGCTGATATATTATAGTATTATATTATATTATACGGGCAGCACGGTGAGACAGGGGTTAGTGCATGTGCCTCACAATACGAAGGTCCTGAGTAGTCCTCGGTTCAATCCCGCGCTGGGGATCTTTTTGTGTGGAGTTTGCATGTTCTCCCCGTGACTGCGTGGGTTCCCTCCGGGTACTCCGGCTTCCTCCCACCTCCAAAGACATGCACCTGGGGATAGGTGGCGACTTGTCCAGGGTGTACCCCGCCTTCCCCCCAAGTGCAGCTGAGATAGGCTGCAGCACCCCCCGCGACCCCAAAAGGGACAAGCGGTAGAAAATGGATGGATGGGATTATATTATACTATATATACAATATATAACAAATTAAAGTAATAACCTGTGATTAATCATGATTAATACAAATTCAAAAGTGTGATTAATCTGATTTCAAAAATATATAATTTGACAGCATTAGTTAGGATTATAATAAAATGGGGCTTTGGAGCATTTTTTTTAAACCAGAATTGACCCCAAAGAGATTGGGACCTATATACTTGTACGCAGTGAATAATAACATTTGATTAATCATGATTAATCCAAATTCAATAGTGTGATTAATCTGATTAAAAACATTTATCACTTGACACCACTTGTTAGGATTCTTATTTTTTTGCACCACAATTTAACCCAAAGAGATTGGGGCCTATTTACTTGTATCCAAGAAAGTCCAAGGTCTCGGAAAAAGGACTTAAGTCCTGCAGGTCCCAGGGTTCCGCCAAAGGGGCCATCTCACCCCTGAAGGTCTCAGAGCTCCACCAACTAGGACTGTAACCCTAAAGGTCTCCGGCCTACACCAAAAATGACTGAACCCTAAAAATGTACGGACAGAGAACGGGGGTGGAGACAATTTTGGGTACATTTCGGACCTTTTGGGACTCCTCCAAGTGCCAATGGGACCTTCTTATACCCCTCCAGAGTGCAAATGGGTCCATAGAATAGAATAGAATAGAAAGTACTTTATTGATCCCTGGAGGAAATTCAGCACCACAGTTCGCTCAAAATAAACAATAAACACTTAGGTATTTTTTACATGTGAATAGTATAAATGCAGTCTATTATACATTCAAGTACAGTCAAAAGGGAACATATGCATTATACAGTCTGACGACTGTCGGTATGAAGTATCTTCCTGTGCATCTCTGTGTTACTGAAGATTCAAAATGTCCCATAGGTGTGAATGTGAATATTTGTTTGTCCTGTGATTGGCTGGTGAGTGATGATCAGTCCATGGTGTACTCCTCACCTGAAGTCACCCGTGGCCCTAATGAGGACAGGCACTTGCCAGGTCACCACCTTGTCACCAAGGCAACTGTGTGGCAAAGGGTCATCCACACAGTCTAACAGCTACGACACAAAGTGTGAAGACTTTGGAAGGAACATTCAGTTCTATACCTTTACATGCCAATATATATGCATGTCTTGGTGTGTATACTTTATGTATATCTCCAAAGATCTAGCTAATGCTGCACTAAATTCACTGTATATGCATCCCCATCATACACAAAGACTTTCCTTGAGGACCACACAACTGGAGGAGGGCTGCAGGGACGATAGTGAGAGGATTTTACGAGGCTCTCGCTCCCTTTTGCTCTGTCAGGTCATAAATATTTTGGTCCAGGGAAGAAGAAAAAAAGAAGAGTAGATACAAATAAGAAAGATAGTGGTAATGGCTTGCACATCTGGGGTTGAGATAGTTCAATCGAAAAATCAATATCCTTTATTGAACCAGGTAAAAACTAATTGAGATTAAAATCTTTTTTCCAAGCGTGACTTGGCCAAGAGGGCAGCAAAAGAAAGTTGCAGAAGTTCATACAAAAGCAACAAGAACAGCGGCGGTCACACACCATAGTTAAAAATAAATGACTTACCTATACTAATATAAAACAATGTTTCAGTAAAACAGTAAACAGTTTCTCGATCCTTCAAAATGGCCTGAAATTCCCCCTAAGTGATCAGCTCAGGTAACCTCAGATCATTTTGTAAGTTATTCCATGACCACGGAGCAGCATATCTAAAAGTAGTTTTTTTTCCAAGAATTGTGTTGGCTCTTGGAACAAACATTCTAAGTATGTTCTGTGACCTTAAAGGCCTACTGAAACCCACTACTACAGACAACGCAGTCTGATAGTTTATATATCAATGATGAAATCTTAACATTGCAACACATGCGAATACGGCCGGGTTAGCTTACTAAAGTGGAATTTTAAATTTCGCGTGAAATATCCTGCTGAAAAAGTCTCGGTAAGATGACGTCAGCGCGTGACGTCGCGGATTGTAGAGGACATTTTGAGACAGCATGGTGGCCAGCTATTAAGTCGTCTGTTTCATCGCAAAATTCCACAGTATTCTGGACATCTGTGTTGGTGAATCTTTTGCAATTTGTTCAATGAACAATGGAGACAGGAAAGAAGAAACCTGTAGGTGGGAAGCGGTGTATTGCGGCCGACTTCAGCAACACAAACACGGCCGATGTTTCATTGTTTACATTCCCGGAAGATGACAGTCAAGCTTTACCATTGGCCTGTGGAGAACT
The DNA here is from genome assembly GCF_033978685.3 of Nerophis lumbriciformis. NCBI lineage: Eukaryota > Metazoa > Chordata > Actinopteri > Syngnathiformes > Syngnathidae > Nerophis > Nerophis lumbriciformis. The sequence continues at coordinate 4,230,431 of NC_084562.2, read as the reverse complement.
GGGACAGCAGAGACTCTTACCAGGAGGACTTTGAGTTGGATACGCAGACACGGTACCGTGAGTACGCATGCAGCTGTGGCTTCCAAACATTTGATCGCTTGCCCGTACATGCGTGCCGCTATGTGCATGTCACGTACGTAACTTTGGGGACTTTGGGGAAATATATGTGCTGTATGAACTTTGGGGAGGTGAACGGTACTTTGGGCTGTGGGATTGAGTGTGTTGTGCAGGTGTTTGAGTTGTATTGGCGGGTTATATGGACGGGAGGGGGGAGGTGTTTGTTATGCGGGATTAATTTGTGGCATTTTAAATATAAGCCTGGTTGTGTTGTGGCTAATAGAGTATATATATGTCTTGTGTTTATTTACTGTTTTAGTCATTACCAGCTGAATATCAGGTCCCACCCGCCTCTCACAGCATCTTCCCTATCTGAATCGCTCCCACTGCCCTCTAGTCCTTCACTCTCACTTTCCTCATCCACAAATCTTTCATCCTCGCTCAAATTAGTGGGGAAATCGTCGCTTTCTCGGTCCGAATCGCTCTCGCTGCTGGTGACCATGATTGTAAACAATGTGCGGATGTGAGGAGCTCCACAACCTGTGACGTCACGCTACTCGTCTGCTACTTCCGGTACAGGCAAGGCTTTTTTATCAGCGACCAAAAGTTGCGAACTTTATCGTCGATGTTCTCTACTAAATCCTTTCAGCAAAAATATGGCAATATCGCGAAATGATCAAGTATGACACATAGAATGGACCTGCTATCCCCGTTTAAATAAGAAAATCGCATTTCAGTAGGCCTTTAAACTGTAGCGACTGGAGTCTTGACACATAAAAGAACATAAATAAGGGGGAACCAGACCAAGAAGTGGTTTATAAATACAAAACCCAAAACCAATGAAGCTGGCACGTTGTGTAAATGGTAAATAAAAACAGAATACAATGATTTTCAAATCCTTTTCAACTTATATTCAATTGAATAGACTGCAAAGACAAGATATTTAATGTTCGAACTGGAAAACGTTGTTATTTTGCAACTGAGAAACTTTTTTTTTTTTTTGTGCAAATAATCATTAACTTAGAATTTAATGGCAGCAATACATTGCAAAAAAGTTGGCACAGGGTCATTTTTACCATTGTGTTACATGGCCTTTCCTTTTAACAACACTCAGTAAACGTTTGGGAACTGAAGAGACACATTTTTGAAGCTTTTCAGGTGAAATTATTTCCCATTCTTGCTTGATGTACAGCTTAAGTTGTTCAACAGTCCAGGGTCTACGTTCTGGTATTTTAGGCTTCATATTGCGCAACACATTTTCAATGGGAGACAGGTCTGGACTACAGGCAGGCCAGTCTAGGATCCAAACTATTTTATTATGAAGCCACGCTGTTGTAACACGTGGCTTGGCATTATCTTGCTGAAATAAGCAGGGGCATCCATGGTAACGTTGCTTGGATGACAACATATGTTGCTCCAAAACCTGTATGTACCTGTCAGCATTAATGGTGCTTTCACAGATGTGTAAGTTACCCATGCCTTGGGCACTAATATACCCCCATACATCACGATGCTGGCTTTTGAACTTTGTCCCTATATCAATCTGGATGGTTCTTTTACTCTTTGTTCTGGAGGACACGACGTCCACAGTTTCCAAAAACAATTTGAAATGTGGACTCGTCAGACCACAGAACACTTTTCCACTTTGCATCAGTCCATCTTAGATGAGCTCGGGCCCAGCGAAACCGGCGGCGTTTCTGGGTGTTGTTGATAAATGGCTTTGACTTTGCATAGTCGAGTTTGAACTTGCACTTACAGATGTAGCGACGAACTGTAGTTACTGACAGTGGTTTTCTGAAGTGTTCCTGAGCCCATGTGGTGATATCCTTTACGCACTGATGTCGTTTTTGACGCAGTACCGCCTGAGGGATCGAAGGTCACGGGCATTCAATGTTGGTTTTCAACCTTGCTGCTTACGTGCAGTGATTTCTCCAGATTCTCTGAACCTTTTGATGATATTATGGACCAGAGATGGTGAAATCCCTAAATGCCTTGCAATAGCTAGTTGAGAAATGTTGTTCTTGAACAATTTGCTCACGCATTTGTTCACAAAGTGGTGATCCTCGACCCATCCTTGTTTGTGAATGACTGAGCATTTCATGGAAGCTGCTTTTACACCTAATCATGGCACCCACCTGTTCCCAATTAACCTGTTCACCTGTGGGATCTTCCAAATAAGTGTTTGATGAGCATTCCTCAACTTCCTCAGTCTTTTTTGTCACTCGTACCAGCTTTTTTCAAACATGTTGCAGGCATCAAATTCCAAATGAGCTAATATTTGCAAAAAATAACAACGTTTTCCAGTTTGAACATTAAATATCTTGTCTTTGCAGTCTATTCAATTGAATATAGGTTGAAGAGAATTTGAAAATCATTGTATTGTGTTTTATATACGATTTACACAACGTGCCAACTTCACTGGTTTTGGAGTTTGTGTGTCTCTATTTACAGGGCCAAGGGACGGAGGCTCCTTATTTACAATTTATTTACAAATACACACCAAAGCATATCCAATACACATTATCTAGACCCCAAGGAAGTGTTTTAAATGTGGATCAAAATCATTATAGGTTCCCTTTAAACTGCCTGTGGTATTGGTATAAAAAACACCCCCCAACAATTACTATATACTCAGTCTTGCCCCAAAAAAGGTGCCACATGTTGATAATTAGTTGGAATGACCTAAACTTGGATTATGGCTCACAGTCATTGTGGACTGCACTGATGCAGCATTTTTTTCCAACTTTGTACCTTGAGTATTGGCCGAAAACCAGTGGTGTGCCATCAGGGCCAGCCAGGCCTTCTCTGCTGGCCTAACATAACCAGAAATCATGATCATAGAGATAGAAGTAATTTTTTGTGTTTGCAATGTAAACTAATAATTTAATTGGGATTCATGCAGCCATGTTCTAATATTGTACTATTGCAAAAAGAAGTTAAGGTAGTTTTAAGACAGACATGCAAAGTGATCGCCATACACTTGGCTCCCTATTCCATAAAGATGTGTAACTGTTCATGTACTGTAACTGCCTTAGGAGCTGCGCTGGACAGTGAGTGAAAAGCCTGCTCAGTGGCCTTGTGGTTAGAGTGTCCACCCTGAGATCGGTAGGTCGTGAGTTCAAACCCCGGCCGAGTCATACCATAGAAACATGGGACCCATTTACCTCCCACTCAGCATCAAGGGTTGGGATTGGGGGTTAACTCACCAAAATGATTTCTGAGTGCGGCCACCGCTGCTGCTCACTGCTCCCCTCACCTCCCAGGGGGTGGATTAAGGGGATGGGTCAAATACAGAGGTTAATTTCACCACACCTAGTTTGTGTGTGACTATCAGTGGTACTTTAACTTTAACAACCGGTGGCTAGCGCTGCTCGACTTAACTCTGATACACGAGGGTTGTGCTGCACATGTATTTTTATGACTTTGTTACAGCTCTCTATTCAACTTTTCTTTAAATGACATTTCAGAATGTACATTTCAATTGACATAAATAAATGATAAATGTATACTTGTATTGCGCTTTTCTACCTTCAAGGTACTCAAAGCGCTTTGACAGTATTTCCACATTCACACACTGATGGCGGGAGCTGCCATGCAAGGCGCTAACCAGCAGCCATCAGGAGCAAGGGGTGAAGTGTCTTGCCCAAGGACACAACGGACGTGACTAGGATGGTAGAAGGTGGGGATTGAACCCCAGTAACCAGCAACCCTCCGATTGCTGGCACGGCCACTCTACCAACTTCGCCACGCCGTCCCAATGACTCCAGGTCAATATTTTGTTGGATTTTGTCTACTTTAGGGATGTCCGATAAATGCGTTAAAATATATAATCGGATTTTTTTTTATTATCGGTATCGTTTTTTTTTTTTTTTTTTTTTTTTATTAAATCAACATAAAAAACACAAGATACACTTACAATTAGTGCACCAACCCAAAAAACCTCCCTCCCCCATTTACACTCATTCACATTCATTCACACAAAAGGGTTGTGTCTTTCTGTTATTAATATTCTGGTTCCTACATTATATATCAATATATATCAATACAGGGATACAGTCCGTAAGCACACATGATTGTGCGTGCTGCTGGTCCACTAATAGTACTAACCTTTAACAGTTAATTTTACTCGTTTTCATTAATTACTAGTTTCTATGTAACTGTTTTTATATTGTTTTACGTTCTTTTTTATTCAAGAAAATGTTTTTAATTTATTTATCTTATTTTTATTTTATTTTTTTTTTTAACGTACCGGTACCCTATCTTCACCATACCTGGTTGTCCAAAATAGGCATAATAATGTGTTAATTCCAGGACTGCATATATCGGTTGATATCGGTATCGGTTGATATCGGTATCGGTAATTAAAGAGTTGGACAATATCGGAATATCGGATATCGGCAAAAAGCCATTATCGGACATCCCTAGTCTACTTACAAAGTTCCTGATATGATCCTGCGCGGAGGATTCATTTAAACAAAATGTCCGAAGAGCCAGTTTGAAGGAATACTTCCAAACATACTGCTGAATTAGGCCCCAAATGTGTGTGACAATGTATTGCACAATGGCTTATGAACACAAAGCGGTGCTATTCTTCGCTTTAAAACTCATTAAAGAGAGCCAGATCTTAAAAAAAAGCAAAATGCTGAAAAAAATGCTCGTCTCGCTTGTCTCTGGATTACAATTATGCCACAGTGGATGACTTATTTCTTAATGTTGAAATGTGATTTCTGCATATTGAAAAGTGAATAGCATTATTGTAACACCTTTTGCGAAATCATTTGCAAAAACACAGCAAGAGAAAATGAGACACATCACCATACAAAGACAAACATCAATTCCCCATTGCTCATAAACCAAACCAAACAAGCAAGCGATTGTTTTCATTCAGCGCTGAGTAACAGCATTATGCCTTCATCTGCACACAATTTTCATATTTTCGGCCGAGTCAAGTATAATATAATGAATACTATTATGCAAATCCTTTACCAAATACAAAAGAAAGAAAAGCAAGAGAATAAAAAGTGCCACATGCTTTTCAACCGAAAAAAGAAGGGAAATCAAATCATAGGCTGCCAACATTAACAACTGATAAGACTCTTCATTTTACATATTAGCTGTATACTGTACTTTAGAAAAGTGTGACTGCACCCCCACATTTCTTCCTTTTTTTATTTCATTAACTTTTCTCTTTCACCTGCTCCCCATTCACACCTGAGACCTTGTAACACTAACACAATGCCACATGGCACCAAGGAGAGGGTCTCCCATGGGTGACATTATCACTTAGGGGTGTACTCACCTTTGTTGCCAGCCGTTTTGACATTGTTGTGTTGACTTGTTTTGAAGGGACGGCTAAGGGAAGCTGCACACTGACTACTCTACAGCACCTGGTATCAAAGTGTCATTTCTTGAGTGATGTCCCATGAAACAATGCTAAAAAAAATAATACAGAAATGTAATTGTGTGTAGGGCTGCAAAGGGGTGGAAAGTTTCCGGTAAATTTCCGGAAACTTTCGGGAAATTTACCAAGGGAAGTTAAGCACGGGAAGTTTGGAAATATTGACCATTTTTTGATTATTCAAAGTTGGACACCGTCCATGGGAATTAATGGGAATATATGGGAATTCATGGGGAATTACAATAATTATATATTATTGGGCACTTGTCTATATGCTGCTGTATCTTTGTGGCATTTTTTACGTAGCTCCTTGCACACTATTTGCAAATGTACACAGCCTTTCCGCCTACATTGGTTGGGATGAAATGTCTCCACACATCAGATGGTGTACGTGGCATTATTCTGTTTGTATTTATTTATTCTTGTAAAACACTAATGCAATGCCACACACAGATATAAAAATGCGACTTTTTAACGAATCGCACACAGTATGTGAAAATAGGCGAGCACATTTCTGCCACGCTCACCATCAACACCGGTGCCCCACAGGGTTGTGTGCTAAGCCATGCGCTCTTCACCCTCTTCACACATGACTGCATAGCCTCTTCAACATCCAATCTCACTGTCAAATATGCCGACGACACCACGGTGCTTGGGCTCATCAGTAATAATGATGAGACAGCATACAATGCAGAGGTCCAACAGCTGGCTTCATGGTGTGCTAACAATAACTTGGTTCTTAACACTAACAAAGCCAAATAACTAATTGTAGACTTCCGCAGGAAGGGCAGAACAAACACCCTCCACTTTTAATTAATAACAATCTCGTAGAAAGGGTCAAGCATTTCAAATTCTTAGGGGTGAACATAACAGAAGATCTATGCTGGGACATTAACACTGCTTCTACAGTCGGAAAGGCCCAACAACGTCTTTTTTTTTTGAGGAAACTAAAATGCGCAAACATTCCGCAGAAATCAATGGTCAACTTTTACAGCTGTGCCATCAGCAGTGTCCTCACTTACGGATTTTTAGTGTGGTTTGCTAGCTGCACTAAAGCGAACCAACAGGCCCTCCAGCGAGTGGTTAAAGCGGTGGGGAAAATTACAAGGACGATACTCCCAGAGATGAGTGCCATGTACACAACTCGCTGCCTAAAGCGAGTACACAACATCCTGAAGGACAGATACCACCCAGCACATGGCCTCTTCAACCTGCTACCCTCTGGAAGGAGGTATAGATCGATTCGCGCCAGGACCACCAGAATGTCTCACAGTCTGTATCCCCAGGCTGTGAGACTGCAAAATGAACAGCCTGCCCCTTTGCTGCCCCGGACCATCTTATTACCTCACTCTTCACCACCTCAATAATTGTGCTCTGGACATTGCATTGCTGCAACATCAACGTAACACCCATCAGACATCTGACTGTTCCCACCCCCACGTCCCTCTTATCGCGATTTTCCTGACAATGCTAAAAGGCTAAAATGCAAACTATTGTCAACCTGCACATCAATGCAGTTTCTATGCCGCCGGACAAAGCTCAAACAAAATCTCGTTGTTCATGTATGACTTAAGTGTTATTATGACAATGACAATAAAGGAATTGATTGATTGATTGATTGAAATAGTCAGCTAAACAATTGGAGTAGTCTTTAAAGGGGAACATTATCACCAGACCTATGTAAGCATCAATATATACCTTGATGTTGCAGAAAAAAGACCATATATTTTTTTAACCGATTTCCGAACTCTAAATGGCTGAATTTTGGTGAATTAAACGCCTTTCTATTATTCGCTCTCGGAGCGATGACGTCACATTGTGACGTCACATCGGGAAGCAATCCGCCATTTTCTCAAACACATCATCGTCGGTGTGTTGTCGGAGGGTGTAACAACACGAACAGGGACAGATTCAAGTTGCACCAGTGGCCCAAAGATGCGAAATTGGCAAGAAATTGGACGAAATTTGTTCAAAATACGAGGGTGTGGGGAAGTCCGACGAAATGGTCAGTCGTTTGTTCCGCACACTTTACCGACGAAAGCTATGCTACGACAGAGATGGCAAGAATGTGTGGATATCCTGCGACACTCAAAGCAGATGCATTTCCAATGATAAAGTCAAAGAAATCTGCCGCCAGACCCCCATTGAATCTGCCGGAGTGTGTGAGCTATTCAGGGACAAAGGACCTTGGTAGCACGGCAAGCAATGGCGGCAGTTTGTTCCCGCAGAAGAGCGAGCTAAACCCCCTGGATGTCTTGGCTCACACCACTTCTACCGTCCCTTATGCCACCGAAGATGATCAAGAGAAGAATATCGACCCTAGCTTCCCTGGCCTGCTGACATCAGCTCCAAAACTGGACAGATCAGCTTTCAGGAAAAGAGAGTGGATGAGGGTATGTCTACAAAATATATTAATTGATGAAAACGTTATTCATTACTCGCGGTTTTACGTAAATTATTATACATAAACTGTGTTTACCAATAATTTAGCTTAAAAACATTTATTTTTTTCAATCATTCGAGTACATTCGGGTAGTCTTGTGTAATGCAGTATTTTGTGTTGATTTAGGTATGGTTAACCTGAGTGAAGTCTCCCCATTAGAAGGGTTAGAAGGCGATCGCCGAATTCGTCCTCGCTTTCTCCCGTGTCGCTGGCTGTCGTGTCGTTTGTCGGTTTCGCTTGCATACGGTTCAAACCGATATGGCTCAATAGCTTCAGTTTCTTCTTCAATTTCGTTTTCGCTACCTGCCTTCCCCCTACAACCATCCGTTTCAATACATGCGTAACCTGTTGAATCGCTTAAGCTGCTGAAATCCGAGTCTGAATCCGAGCTAATGTCGCTATACCTTGCTGTTCTATCCGCCATGTTTGTTTGTATTGGCATCACTATGTGACGTCACAGGAAAATGGACGGGTGTATATATCCATCCATCCATCCATCTTCTTCCACTTATCCGAGGTCGGGTCGCGGGGGCAGCAGCTTAAGCAGGGAAGCCCAGACTTCCCTCTCCCCAGCCACTTCGTCCAGCTCCTCCCGGGGGATCCTGAGGCGTTCCCAGGCCAGCCGGGAGAGACAGTCTTCCCAGCGTGTCCTGGGTCTTCCCCGTGGCCTCCTACCGGTCGGACGTGCCCGAAACACCTTCCTAGGGAGGCGTTCGGGTGGCATCCTGACCAGATGCCCGAACCACCTCATCTGGCTCCTCTCGATGTGGAGGAGCAGTGGCTTTACTTTGAGCTCCCCCCGAATGACAGAGCTTCTCACCCTATCTCTAAGGGAGAGCCCCGCCACTCGGCGGAGGAAACTCATTTCGGCCGCTTGTACCCGTGATCTTGTCCTTTCGGTCATGACCCAAAGCTCATGACCATAAGTGAGGATGGGAACGTAGATTGACCGGTAAATCGAGAGCTTTGCCTTCCGGCTCAGCTCCTTCTTCACCACAACGGATCGATACAGCGTCCGCATTACTGAAGACGCCGCACCGATCCGCCTGTCGATCTCACGATCCACTCTTCCCTCACTCGTGAACAAGACTCCGAGGTACTTGAACTCCTCCACTTGGGGCAAGATCTCCTCCCCGAGATGGCACTCCACCCTTTTCCGGGAGAGAACCATGGACTCGGACTTGGAGGTGCTGATTCTCATCCCAGTCGCTTCACACTCGGCTGCGAACCGATCCAGTGAGAGCTGAAGATCTTGGCCGGAGGAAGCCATCAGGACCACATCATCTGCAAATAGCAGAGACCTAATCCTGCAGCCACCAAACCAGATCCCCTCAACGCCCTGATTGCGCCTAGAAATTCTGTCCATAAAGGTTATGAACAGAATCGGTGACAAAGGGCAGCCTTGGCGGAGTCCAACCCTCACTGGAAACGTGTCCGACTTACTGCCGGCAATGCGGACCAAGCTCTGACACTGATTATACAGTGTATATAACGATGGTTAAAATCAGGCACTTTGAAGCTTTTTTTAGGGATATTGCGTGATGGGTAAAATTTTGAAAAAAACTTCGAAAAATAAAATAAGCCACTGGGAACTGATTTTTAATGGTTTTAACCCTTCTGAAATTGTGATAATTTTCCCCTTTAAAAATGTTTTACTGATGGACAAATGAACATAAATAGGCTAGATGAATAAATGAACACTCAATCAGCATGCTAAATCAAACTATAACCTACATTCTTGTATGACAACAGAATGGCTGGCAGAACAGAAGCTAGAGGAAACTACACGTTTTGATTTAGTATTTGCTAGTTGAACTTTACACATCACAAAAAAGGTAAATTCAGATCGCTAACGTTGTTAGCATAAATGAATGGGATTTAACATAGAGAAAATTAGCATCACGGCTAACGGAAAAATATTTTCGGTTCATTATGAGACTGCGGTGGTACATAAACCTAGCTAGCTAGAGATATTGGCCCCAAAATCATTTAACAAGTACAGGAACAGTAACAAGCAATTACACCTCTATTCAACTTAAATACCATAGATCAAATATATTTACCCAAGTAATATCATCAAAACTTACCTGACTGGATGAAGTCCTTGGGCTCAAAATATAAATACTAGTGTGGCCTCAATAGCCCTGCTGTAGTGTGTAGCATGCTGGGAATTATCTGTGCATGTGACGGAAGAATGCACTGTACATGTGATGGAGGAATGCACCGTGAAGGGTTGAAATTCTACTGAATTTGCATTAAATCAGGTTGTTTTAGCTAATAATCATTCTGCAAGATCTAGCATGTTGCATTCAATGTTTATTCTCATTAATTTCCCATTAATTCCCATATATTCCTGTTAATTCCCATGGAAAGTTTCCAACTTCGAATATTCCCGGAATTTTGCAACACTAAATGTGTGTACTTAATTTTTAAGTACCATATAGAACAATGGTGCCCAAACTATAGCCCGCAGGCCGAATACGCCCTGCCAGCATCCAAAATCCGGCCCGCGGGAAGTCTCAAGTTTTTTTTTTTTATTTGTCTGACCGCTTCTATGTTGGCTACCTCTCTTTGTTTATGATGTCTATTTTCTGCTATATCTACTCTTTATTTTATGCTACCCTTTTTTTTTTTGCTGCAGCTTTTACATATACTGTAATGTTGTACATCAGAGCTGTCCAACTCATTGTAGCTCAGGGGCCGCTTAAAGGGATAAATCTGTGCACACGCGGGCCGGACTATTACAATAATGGCATTAAAACTAAAAAATAAAGACAACTTCAGATTGTTTTCTTTGTCTTACTTTAGCCAAAAATAGAACAAACACATTCTGAAAATATTACAATAAAAGTATATAAGAAAATAGTTTAGATCAGTGGTCCCCAAACTACGGCCCAACGTCCAAAATCCGGCCAGCGGGAAATCTTTTTTTTTAATTGGTCCTTTCTATTCTATTTTCTACCGCTTGTTACTCTAAGGGTCTCCTAGCCTCTCAGGCAAATCATATTGTCTAAAAATGCATTTTCCCATCGATAACGCGACATCAGGCTAGCGTGCGGCAAGTGCGCACTCTTCTAGTCAATTAGTGCGGCCCCCGGCCAAATTTTTTTAACCTAATGCGGCCCCCGAGTCAAAAAGTTTGGGGACCCCTGATATAGAATATGACCAAGGATCTGCCGATCGATCGCCCACTGATCAATATCGCCTGATTTTCTTGAAAAAGTAGGCCATTGTCATTGCCGATTAATGCCTTTAAATGCCGATCAAAAACGCGAGGCCCTCTGGCTGTCACTGTATTAATTTTAGTCCCCCGCCTGACAATTTAGCAGCTAATTGTGTATCTTCATACACAGTGTAGAGCCGCTCCTCTAAGCTAAAAATCACCTTCACTACACAAAAAACAATTTTTTTTCCGGGTTATAAGGCACACCGGTATATAAGCCGAACCCACTAAATTCTGTAAGAAAAAATATTTATACATATATTAGCAGTGCCAGACTTTAGGCTGCAGATATATACGATTAGTTATTTACCGTATTTTTCGGATTATAAATCGCTCCGGAGTATAAGTCGCACCGGCCGAAAATGCATAATAAAAAGGAAAAAAACATATATAAGTCGCACTGGAGTATAAGTCTCATTCTTCGGGGAAATTTATTTGATAAAATCCAACACCAAGAATAGACATTTGAAAGGCAATTTAAAGTAAATAAAGAATAGTGAACAACAGGCTGAATAAGTGTACGTTATATGAGGCATAAATAACCAACTGAGAACGTGCCTGGTATGTTAACGTAACATATTATGATAAGAGTCATTCAAATAACTATAACATATAGAACATGCTATACGTTTACCAAACAATCTGTCACTCCTAATCGCTAAATCCCATGAAATCTTCTTCCTCGGTGTCGCTTCTAAACAACTCTACCAACTCCAAAGGTAGACAATGCGCCGATTCCTCTTCTATCGGTACGTCGCTTACGTCAGAGTCATCGTCAGTTGCAGTTCCAATTATTCCATTCCTTTTCCTTTTCGGTGCCATTTTTGTTCAGCCCTTCTCAGTTTTTATAAGTTGCCGCCAATGTTGAAATGATCAATTTTCATAGGTACGGAAGTAGTAGCAGGTAACATCTTTTTTTTCACAATGCACCCGCCCCCGCCAAATTTTTATTGGTTGACGTGTGTGTGTGACGATTGCTGATATACGTCTAGTCTCTTACGTGAATGAGATAAATAATATTATTTGATATTTTACAATAATCAATCTTTATCAATCAATCAATCTTTATTTATATAGCCCTAAATCACAAGTGTCTCAAAGGGCTGCACAAGCCACAACGACATCCTCGGTACAAAGCCCACATACGGGCAAGGAAAAACTCACCCCAGTGGGACGTCGAATGTGTTAATCATTGCACACAAAAATCGCTCCAGAGTATAAGTCGCACCCCTGGCCAAACTATGAAAAAAACTGCGACTTATAATCGGAAAAATACGGTACACAGAAATATTTTGTAAATGTTTATTTATATACACTTGTTGTTTCCAAACGGTGTCTGTAACACGACAGTAAAACAAAGCAGATCAAACTGTAGCTGCGGAAGCTAGCTCTCCAATCAGCTAAACAGACTCAATAACTCCACGGTGAGGTTTTGGTGAATTCACGAAACTGACACAATACAAAAAGTATGCCATTGTAAGTAAACAATACTAACACAGACACTCGTAAATGTGTTAGCATATTAGTTAACGACGCAAGCTTGATTACCTTACGATAGCACGGATAAATATGCATGAAAACACTCCTACAGACTTCACACATGGGACGGTTTACTAAGTATGAATTGTTTTAGTTATATTGTAAAACTTAGAAACGTTGCTTGGAGTGGTGAACGAAGGATACATACGAGTAGAAACGCTGTGGACGGCTAGAAGACGGAATAGCGCTTGTGTTTCCGGTTGAAAGCACTAAACAGAAGGAAATACTGTAGACATTCAGCCCGCAGCACCTGCAGTGAGCAAACGCGTCCAAAAAATGGCACCATAGCACAAACAATAACACACCTTTTCGATGTCTTTGCTTATGTTTTATGAAAACTATTTGCATTGAGCCGTCAGCAAAGACAAATCCATAAAGTAATAAGTTGCAGGGTTTACAACGTAGAAAAAAAGTAGTTGCTTATAGTCCGGAATTTACAGTACATTTCTTAGTATCCTATGTATCATTATCATGTAATATTATCACTGGAGGACAAGGCTAAACATATTACACACCAAAATGCTAAGCTAGCTTGAAAAAACAGAAGAAATTAAAGCTGCAAGCAGCAATGGACGGGACCGACTTTGACGGCACATAAAATCCAAACCAGAGCAGTAATTAAAACTCTTTGGTCAACTTTTAATCAGAAGGGTTCAATCTCTCTCCTGTGCTAGTTTGAAGCTGACACGACAAACGCGCTCAGAGGAGATAATGTTTGAAAAAAGGTGACTGGTTTTTACAAAACTTTTGTTTTGAAGGGGGAATTGCAAACTTCCTGTTGATTTTTGCTGGGGGTTGTCATAAATTAAATGTAGGTCTAAATGAGACCTACAGAAAGGTTTTTGTTTCATGTCTCTAAGACATTCCTACTAGAAGTTACAGGCAGTTTTGTCTGAGTTTTCTTCCCAGGAACAGTTGTGTCTGTGTTTTCTTCCTAGGGGGCGCTAGAGCGCAATTTTGAATTTTGGGGTTGGGTTTTTTATTAGATCGCAATTTTTGCCAGTCCTGATGTGTGTGTCCAGTTTGGTGAGTTTTGAAGCATGTTAAGGGGGTCAAATTACAGCTCAAAGAGGCGGCGGAATAATAATAATAAAATCTTACAAATACAATAGGGTCCTCTGTCCCAAAGGGACATTGCGGTCCCTAATAAGTTCTTAGTAAAGTTTAACAAGTGTAACTGGAAGCGCATTACAGCAGAAAGTAAACAGTAATTGTTTTCCTGGTTAAATAAAAGGTATGAAAGAAACAGGAAATTAACAAGTGAATTAATAATAGTCTGGAAGTTAATATTAAAACAGCCTTTGGTGTGTCAGCATTGTCGAGTCTGTAGCATTGATACCATGGGTACTAGGAAAAATCGATAAATGTTGTTTTTTTCTCAGTCGTTTTTTTTGTTTGTTTGTTTTTTTTAATATTTATAAAATCAGGGAATAATTCCCTGGACACAGGATTGAGTTTGAGTTTGAGTTTATTTCAAACATGCATACAACATGATACATCACAATTTCCAGTTTCTCTGTTCAACAGGTTCGAAAAGGAGTAGGAAGAAGCAGAGCTTATTTAATCCTACCCCTTTTCAGTTGCGAAAACGTTTGTTCACTTCCTGTTCTCAATTTATTCACAATATACACCATAAGAAATCACAATAAAAATAAATAAATAATACTCGGTGAAGTAAGTCACATTTCATATGGTGAGATGACTAAGATTATCTTGAAAAAGGGCAAACAAAAACAAATGATTTAAATGAGAAGTAGATATTAGTTTGCATGTTTTCAGTTATTGTGTACTAGTGACTTTTTTTTTTTGCTCAAAGGGGAATAAGGAACTTGTTTTAAATATTTTGTTGCTATTGGTAAACTGTCAATAGCCATAAACACATTGAAAAATGTACAGATAATACATGCAATAAGTAGGGATGTCCGATAATATCGGACTGCCGATATTATCGGCCGATAAATGCTTTAAAATGTAATATCAGAAATTATCAGTATCTGTTTCAAAATTATCGGTATCGGTTTCAAAAAGTAAAATTTATGACGTTTTAAAACGTCGCTGTGTACACGGATGTAGGGAGAAGTACAGAGCGCCAATAAGCCTTAAGGCACTTCCTTTGCGTGCTGGCCCAGTCACATTATATCTACGGCTTTTCGCACATACAAGTGAATGCAAAGCATACTTGGTCAACAGCCATACAGGTCACACTGAGGGTGGCCGTATAAACAACTTTAACACTGTTACAAATATGCGCCACACTGTGAACCCACACCAAACAAGAATGACACAAACACATTTCGAGAGAACATCCGCATCGTAACACAACATAAACACAACAGAACAAATACCCAGAACCCCTTGCAGCACTAACTCTTCCGGGACGCTACAATATACACCCCCCCCCCCCCCAACCCCGCCCACCTCAACCTCCTCATGCTCTCTCAGGGAGAGCATGTCCCAAATTCCAAGCTGCTGTTTTGAGGCATGTTAAAAAAAATAATGCACTTTGTGACTTCAATAATAAAAATATGGCAGTGCCATGTTGGCATTTTTTTCCATAACTTGAGTTGATTTATTTTGGAAAACCTTGTTACATTGTTTAATGCATCCAGCGGGGTTTCACAACAAAATTAGGCATAATAATGTGTTAATTCCACGACTGTATATATCGGTATCGGTGGATATCGGAATCAGTAATTAAGAGTTGGACAATATCGGAATTTCGGATATCGGCAAAAAAGCCATCATCGGACATCTCTAGTGATAAGTTTCGGTATTGGCATCGGTTGATCTCACTCATGGATGATCGGAAATGGCATCATAAAACCCTGATTGGAACATCACTAAATATGACCCATTTAAAAAGGAGCCTACTGAAAAAAATGAATCTGCATTCAGCAGAACATGTTTTGGCGATGAACACAATGCAATAAATACGATTGTCAGGTCAATCAGTGCCTGTCTAGCAATCGCATGCAAACGCTCACGTTCAGCCTTGACTGTCTGCAACAGCAGTTGCAGAAATAAGAATAACACAGGACACCAATAATAAAATCAAGTACAACGTAGGCTTTTCAATAGAAATGCTTAATAATAGACACACTCATAATGGAGCCATTGTTAAGCAGCACAGCAACGAGCTGCTCTCGCTTGTCACTTTCTTCGCTGTGACAAAGTCTACATGCAGCGTGGCGTTGCAGGGAGAAATGTTTGGGGGCTAATAGAGGCAGGTTGTTTGTATTCTATTGTTGACTGAATGAGCTCTCTGTGGTCACTTGTCAGAAACCAGAATGTAATTGTGGTTTGCACACAATCATATCAGTCGTATTTCACGGCTGAATGAATTGACTGCAGTGCGGCCAAAGGCTGCCGTCTGGCGGCAGTAGACTATCCAACTGTCTCTGGAGTTTACAGCCGATTATTACCGCCATCCATCCATTAACCATCCTGCTTGTCCTTAGGAAGCAGGGGCGGTACCCGGGTGCCTGGGACTAGTGAAAGCCAGGACACATTCGAGATCATGGCCTGGTAACTTGTGGCTCTTTCATTCTTCTGTTTTGAGATAAGAGCTGTCTCTCGGCTCGGGTTGTACGGTATACCGGTATTAGTATAGTACCCCGATACTAATCAATCATACTCGGTACTATACCGCCTATGAAAAGTCCCGGTCAGCCATCCCCCGTGTCGTCGTCACGTCGTGTCATTGCTGGTTTTACGCGCAGACGAGCATGTTCGGCAGCGCACAATCATGGAGTACTTACAAGCAGACACGGTGTGTAGACAGAAAAGGGAGAATGGACGCATTTTGGCTTAAAAACTAACGATACAGGTGAAGTTATAACACGGAAACGCCCTCAGGAAGAGGTACTTAAAAACATGGCTAGCAAGCTAGCAGCGAACATCCATCCGCAATCGGCAGTGTTTTAGCTACTTCTAAATCACTAATCCTCGCCTCCATGGCGACAAATAAAGTAAGTTTCTTACAAATATCATCCCTGCAGGATGAGGAATAGCTAAACATGCTTCACTACACACTGTAGCTCACCGGCGTCAAAATGTAAACAAACGCCATTGGTGGATCTACACCTGACATCCACTGTAATGATACCAAGTACAAGAGCGTATCTAGTCGATACTACTATAATTACATTGATATTTTTTGGCATCACAACATCTTTGGGTTTTTTATTTATTTATATTATGTTTATAGACTCAGTAAATATGTCCCTGGACACATGAGGACTTTGAATGTGACCAATGTATGATCCTGTAACGACTTGGTATCGGATTGATACCCAAATGTGTGATATCATCCAAAACTGAAAGCCGATAAATGCTTTAAAATGTAATATCGGAAATTAACGGTATCGTTTTTTTTATTATCGGTATATATATATTTTTTTATTAAATCAACATAAAAAACACAAGATACACTTACAATTAGTGCACCAACCCAAAAAACCTCCCTCCCCCATTTACACTCATTCACACAAAAGGGTTGTTTCTTTCTGTTATTAATATTCTGGTTCCTACATTATATATCAATATATATCAATACAGTCTGCAAGGGATACAGTCCGTAAGCACACATGATTGTGCGTGCTGCTGGTCCACTAATAGTACTAACCTTTAACAGTTAATTTTACTAATTTTCATTAATTACTAGTTTCTATGTAACTGTTTTTATATTGTTTTACTTTCTTTTTTATTGAAGAAAATGTTTTTAATTTATTTATCTTATTTTATTTTATTAATATTTAAAAAAAAGTACCTTATCTTCACCATACCTGGTTGTCCAAATTAGGCATAATAATGTGTTAATTACACGACTGTATATGTCAGTATCGGTTGATATCGGTATCGGTTATTAAAGAGTTGGACAATAACGGAATATTTGATATCGGCAAAAAGCCATTATCGGACATCCCTATCCAAAACTAATGTAAAATATTAATCAACAGAAGAATAAGTGATTATTATATTTTAACAGAAGTGTGAATAGAACATGTTAAAAGAGAAAGTAAGCAGATATTAACAGTAAATGAACAAGTAGACTAACAATTAATTTTTACAGCTTGTCCCTCATAATGTTTACAAAATAATAGAATGATAAATGACACAATATGTTACTGCATACGTCAGCAGACTAAATTTGTTTACTTACTAATAAAAGACAAGTTGTCTTGTATGTTCACTATTTTATTTAAGGACAAACTTGCAATAAGAAACATATGTTTAATGTACCATAAGATTGTTTGTTAAAATAAAGACAGTAATGCATTTTTTTTGTGGTCCCCTTTATTTCGAAAAGTACAGGAAAGTATTGAAATAATTTTGACACCGGTACTGGCACCAAAATATTGGTATCGGGACAACACTACTCTCGGCTAATTGTTGTGCTTTAAGTTGCAAGCAGAAATTTGAGTTCTGGCGTAAAAAATGTCACAGCGAACCTTTTAAGATCTACCTAAAACATCCAGTCTTACTCGCTAGCATTGCCTTATAGGTAGAGATAGACACAACTTAGATGTTTTAAGCATGGGAAGAAAGAAAGTCGGTGTAAAGGACAGGGCTGAGAAGAATAAGTGGATGCTATTCATTGAATTAAGGAAAATAATCATCAAAAACATGACTTGGTGAAGCAGCTTAAAGTGTAATACAGTTATTATGCACCATACTGAAGCCCAAGATGTTATGAAGTAATGTACATTTACCTAGTGGCTTCTCAGTCAGATACACCATCAGTAGCATTTCCATATTTTCATGGATACATATTAGCAGTTTATATATTATTTAAACAATATTGGCTCTTTCGTTCTTTTGTTTTTGAGATAAGAGCTGTCTCTCAACTAATTGCGCAGATCTTCCAGGGTTTACTGTGACTTTGTTATGCCAACTGATGGCGGAGATACTCAAATGTTTGCTTACAACTAAAGGCATGACAAAAAGTGAATAATGTTAAAATAATATCTGAACTGCTGACATTTATCCATGAAAATATGGAAAAGCTGTTGATGGTGTTTGACTGAGAAGCCGTAAAAGTCCACTCTCCAAGGTTTTACATGATTATGACATCATTCATTAAAACTACTGTAGTTGTTAGTAGTATATTCTATGTATACAATATATATTATCTAAAATGTTTTTAAAAGGCATGTCACGTGTTAAAATTGTGGTTTTTGTGGGGACAAGCACCAATTAAATCGCTTTCAATGCATTTTAATGAGAGGCATTGATTTGAGATTCAAGTGTTTTGAGTTAAGAGCTCGTAAATTGAGGTACTACTGTATATTGAAGCAAATGTATCATGATACCACGCGCTATACAGTACTTTATATCATACAAACACACAAAGGAGTTGATCATCTATTTAACAACAGAGCCAAAACTAAAACTACAAGCTGGACTATCCTCATTGGACAACAGATGCCAACACACTGTCACTAGCCTTGTGGTGCACTCACAGTTTAAAACTACAAAAGTGCTTTACTCTAACAGCCAAGTGGCTACAATGAGTGAGAATAAAAAAGGATGGTAATAATTAGAGATGTCCGATAATGGCTTTTTTGCCGATATCCGATATTCCGATATTGTCCAACTCTTAATTACCGATTCCGATATCAACCGATACCGATATATACAGTCATGGAATTAACACATTATTATGCCTAATTTTGTTGTGATGCCCCGCTGGATGCATTAAACAATGTAACAAGGTTTTCCAAAATAAATCAACTCTAGTTATGGAAAAAAAATGCCAACATGGCACTGCCATATTTATTATTGAAGTCACAAAGTGCTTTATTTTTTTAACATGCCTCAAAACAGCAGCTTGGAATTTGGGACATGCTCTCCCTGAGAGAGCATGAGGAGGTTGAGGTGAGCGGGGTTGGGGGGAGGGGGCGGGGTTGAGGTGGAGGGGGCAGCTGGGGGTGTATATTGTAGTGTCCCGGAAGAGTTACTGGTGCAAGGGGTTCTGGGTATTTGTTCTGTTGTGTTCATGTTCTGTTACGGTGCGGATGTTCTCCCGAAATGTGTTTGTCATTCTTGTTTGGTGTGGGTTCACAGTGTGGCGCATATTTGTAACAGTGTTAAAGTTGTTTACACGGCCACCCTCAGTGTGACCTGTATGGCTGTTGAGCAAGTATGGATTGCATTCACTTGTGTGTGTGAAAAGCCGTAGATATTATGTGATTGGGCCGGCACGCAAAGGCAGTGCCTTTAAGGTTTATTGGCGCTCTGTTCTTCTCCCTACGTCCATGTACACAGTGGCGTTTTAAAAAGTCAGAAATTTTACTTTTTGAAACTGATACCGATAATTTTGAAATCGATATCGATAATTTCCGATATTACATTTTAAAGCATTTATGGGCCGATAATATCGGCAGTCCCATTTTATCGGACATCCTTAGTGATAATAATATATAACATGCTTACTTTTAGTTTAACTTACTACATTTATTTTAATTTAGTGATTATTGCTGCATATCAACTGCATATACAATGAAACCTCGATTTATGAACTTGATTGGTCCTTTAACACAGTTTGTAAATAGAAATGTTCATATATTGAAGCACATTTCTGCATAAGAAATAATGCAAATATGAATAATGGGTTCGAAGCTCAACAAAAGTCCATATTTTTGTAAAAGTTCGTACCCTTTGAACACAATATAAAACATAACAAGCGGGTGACGAATCAAAACAACTGTCCTCATTGGACAGCACACACACACAGTCACTAGCCCTGTGGTGCACTCGTAGCCAGGTCGCTATAATGATTAGGAATAAGAAATAAAATCCAATTTTCCATTTTCTGCTTGATCTGTATTGCCTGCAGCCCAAAGGAGTGAGGGGTGAAAGGTTCACCCGTACAACAAGAATAGTGCCGTTAACGGCACGTTGTTTCAACCCCATGGAAACAAAGTGAAACCCTGGAAGGGACCGTAGATGTGGGGACCGGTGCAATGGATACCGAGTGGATACAGTTAATAATGTGAGAGTCCAGTCTATAGTGGAGCCTGTAGTGCATGTAGACAAGTCGGACTGATGCATAAGGAGTGGTCCACCCCGGGTCCCGACTTCATAATGTCAAAGTCCAGTCCACTGGGAGGCCAGCAATGGATCCTCTTGAATGTAGAGAGATCAGCAGCGCAGAGACATCACCTACTGATGCATAGAGCAGAGGTCCATCCCGGGTCCCGACTTGGAACAGCTAGTGCCTCATCCATGGAGGCTGATCCATGGTCACCTGATAACATCTCCATGCAGGAGAGGGGGCCAGGGCAGAAAAGAGAGACGGCAGATCAACTGGTCTAAAAAGGGGTCTATTTAAAGGCTACAGTATACAAATGACTTTTAAGATGGGACTTAAATGCTTCTACTGAGGTAGCATCTCTAGCTGTTACCGGTAGGGCATTCCAGTGTACTGGAGCCCGAATAGAAAACGCTCCAAAGCCCACAGATATTTGTATGGGCTCTGGGAATCACTAATTAGCCGGGCTGGCCGGGACATATGGTACAATAAAATCAGCCAAATTGGTTGGCGCTAGACCGTGTAGTATTTTATACGTAAGTAGTAAAACCTTAAAGTCACATCTTAAGTGCACAGGAAGCCAGTGCAGGTGAGCCAGTATAGGCGTAATATGATCAAACTTTCTTGTTCTTGTCAAAAGTCTAGCAGCCGCATTTTGTACCGACTGTAAACTTTTAATGCTAGACATAGGGAGACCCAAAACTAATACGATACAATAATCGAGACGAGACGTAACGAACACTTGAATAATGATCTGTGTCGGTGGTGGACAAAATGGGACGATTTTTAGCGATATTACAGAGATGAAAGAAGGTCGTTTTAGTAACACTCTTGATGTGTGACTCAAATGAGAGAGTTGGGTCGAAGATAATACCCAGATTCTTTACCGAGTCGCTTTGTTGTCAAATGTTAAGGTGGTATTTTTAGATGAAGAAAGGTGTGCCAAGCTTGTGGCATCGAATTAAAAAAAAGACTTGAGGCTGTAATTCACCATATTATGTCAGACCCACTCGACATCCATTGCATTCGGTCTCCCCTAGAGGGGAGGGTTACCCACATATGCGGTCCTCTCCAAGGTTTCTCATAGTCATTCACATCGACGCCCCACTGGGGTGAGTTTTTCCTTGCCCTTATGTGGGCTCTGTACCGAGGATGTGGTTGTGGCTTGTGCAGCCCTTTGAGACACTTGTGATTTAGGGCTGAATAAATAAACATTGAGTGATTGATTGATTGATTGATTGATTGATTGATTGATAATTGCCGCCAAAGGTGCATCAACAAAGTATTGAGCAAAGGCTGTGAATACTTACGTACATGTAAATGTGATTCACATTGTCATTATGGGGTATTGTCTGTAGAATTTTGAGGACACAAATTTGATTTATGCCATTTTGAAATAAGGCTGTAACATAAAATGTAGAAAAAGTGTGAATACTTAATGTATTAGTGTTTTCTATCATTCTTACAGGCTTGTGTGAACATAAATAGAACATAAAGTGCACATTGGAAAGTCAAGTGGGTGTTGAACTGATATGCTAACTAAAATGTTCACGATACTGTAAATGTAATCAATGCCAAAGTAGCTTCCTCTGCAATGTTGGCGGGGTCACTGTTAGAGGAATATTTATTTTAAGATGGTTTCTCCTGGGAGACATAATTCCAGAAATATACTTTAAGAAGTCCTACTCACATGACGATGTAGTGTAGTATTTCTTTTTTTTTTTCTGTTACAGATTAATGGCAGTACTGTTTGGCCTGAGTGGGCGTGCTGCAGGGGAGCCTGTGAACACGCTTCTGTTGGCAAAGCATTGAGTTGATTTTAACGCGGCGTGATTCTACACCCTTGTAGCATTTTGGAGGCCTGTTAGACTCTGATTGGTCCCAAAAGGAGTCTTTTTAGAGGAGACATAGCTTGTGCCAACTGAGACCAGCCCCGCAGGACAACCTGTCACTCACACAGAGGGACAGAGCTGCCATAGATAAAGAGGACTTGTTGGGCGTAAGACTTGAATATGAAGAGTTACTGGACAATAGGATTTGGCTATTACAGTGGCACCTTGGTTTTTCATTCATAATTTGTGGTAACACTTTAGTATGGGGAACATAGTCACCATTAATTAGTTGCTTATTAACAGGTTAGGGTTAGGGTTGGGGTTGGGGTTAAGGTTGAGGTTCTGGTTAGTGTTAGGGTTCGGGTTAGGGGTAGAGGGTTAGGGTTAATCAATCAATCAATCAATGTTTATTTATATAGCCCTAAATCACAAGTGTCTCAAAGGGCTGCACAAGCCACAACGACATCCTCGGTACAAAGCCCACATAAGGGCAAGGAAAAACTCACCCCAGTGGGACGTCGATGTGAATGACTATGAGAAACCTTGGAGAGGACCGCATATGTGGGTAACCCCCCCCCCCACCTCTAGGGGAGACCGAATGCAATGGATGTTGAGTGGGTCTAACATAATATTGTGAGAGTACAGTCCATAGTAGATCCAACATAACAGTAAGACTCCAGTCCACAGTGGGCTCAGCAGGAAACCATCCCGAGCGGAGACGGGTCAGCAGCGCAGAGATGTTCCCAACCGATACACAGGCGAGCGGTCCACCCCGGGTCCCGACCCCGGACAGCCAGCACCCCATCCATGGCCACCGGACCTGTGTGTCTCCCCCTCCACAAGGGATAGGGGGGAGCAGAGGAGAAAAGAAAAGAAACGGCAGATCAACTGGTCTAAAAAGGGGGTCTATTTAAAGGCTAGAGAATACAAATGAGTTTTAAGATGGGACTTAAATGCCTCTACTGAGGTAGCATCTCTAACTGTTACCGGGAGGGCATTCCATAGTACTGGAGCCCGAATAGAAAACGCTCTATAGCCCGCAGACTTTTTTTGGGCTCTGGGAATCACTAATAAGCCAGAGTTCTTTGAACGCAGATTTCTTGCCGGGGCATATGGCACAATACAATCGGCAAGATAGGATGGAGCTAGACCGTGTAGTATTTTATACGTAAGTAAGACTAACTAAGACTCTTCTGGTTGTATAATAAGGCCCTGCAGAATACGGCATTAAAAGTACCTAATAAGGCATTAATAAGTACTGAATAATGACTAATTAAGAGCCAATATGTTACTAATTTGCATGTTAATAAACAACTTATTAATGGTCAATATGTTCCCCATACTAAAGTCTTATCTAATTTGTTCCAAAAGGTCTGAATTGCAAGGAAATTAAACATGTTTGTCATGAGAAATATTCAATTAACACTGTAGCTATAATAATGGATATATACCACAGGCGTCAAACTCAAGGCCGGGGGCCAGATCTGGCCCGTCACATCATTTTATGTGGCTCGCGAACGCCTGGAAATAATACAGTAGGAAAAGGATCCATATGGCCCTATTCCTGGGTGGATCTCGCATAAGAGGAAGGTGGAAGAATAAATGATTATTGCATTTTAACAGAAGTGTAGATAGAACATGTTAAAAGAGATAGTAAGCAGATATTAACAGTAAATGAACAAGTAGATTAATAATTCATTTTCTACCACTTGTCCTTATGTATATCCATATGTCAGCAGCTAAATTAGGAGCCTTTGTTTGTTTACTTACTAGTAAAAGACAAGTTGTCTAGTATGATCACTATTTTATTTAAGGACAAACCTGCAATAAGAAACATATTTTTAAGTACCGCAAGATTTTTTTGTTAAAATAAAGCCAATAATGCAATTTTTTGTGGTCCACTTTATTTACAAAAGTACCGAAAAGTACCAAAAAGTACCGAAAATAATCAAAATAATGTTGGTACCGGTACCAAAATATTGGTATCGGGACAACACTAGTTCTTGTGATTGTGAATGAAAGGCAAAACTCCAAAAAATGCAGTTCCCCTTTAAGTTGAAGTGGAGTGGTAATTCTTCTTTTGGCGACACCTAGTGGCCATAATATAAAACAACAACAACAAAAAACAAATTCTACTATGTATTAAGATATATGTTAGGCAAAATATGTTTGGAAAGAGGCAGAAGTGTTTTATTAATATCTCTGCCGCGCCTCCATGGCTTGTATTGTACTGATATCAGGTAAACATCGTTTACTTGCTTGTACTGCTCCAAGTGTTGTATGCAGGGGACCAAAGATTTGGAACCGGCTTAATGAGAGCCTCAAGATGCTGTATCCATTTTCCAACTTCAAAAAGAAACTGAAAACTTACCTATTAACCACCTATCTCTAATGCCTCATGTGGGGTAGACTACTGTTGGGTTTTGCATGGTTGAATGAATGTATGCATGTATGTGCATGCTTGCTTTAGTACTATTATCTTGTGTTTATCATAGAGCGTTGTTGTTTTTTGTTGTTGTTGTGCTTGCTACTGTGTTTCATCATTCCATGTATATACTGTCCTCTGGACCCCCTGTCAAAAGCTTCTTCTAGCTTATTTGGGGGACCCTTTCATGTACCAACATCTTTATATGATGATATTCACTACTATTGTAATTGTTATATGGTATTGTGAATAAACTAAGTTGACAGTTATTAAACTTTTTGGGGGTTATGGGTGTCCCAAATAAATACACAAAACCAGGTACGGACAGGTAAAAAAGTTGGTTTTGCTCATGATGCAGTACGTTGAATGATGCGGACACATTTGTTACTGTATACTTTCTAATACGCATCTGCCTTGGAGACTTGTGTTAAGTAATATGCAATTATAATTCTTTGATACTTGTTTATATTGACCAATGCGGTGTTTTATATTGCAATATTGTTAAATGAAAGATACTTGTTATGTATGTCTAGCTTGTGTGTTATTGTATGCTTAGCTGTTGTGTTGCTGCTAGCTCCTAGTAGCCTATAGTCTACCATGTTTACCTTTGGTGAATGACTTCACTAAAATACAAGGAAAGACCAACCATGTGTGCTTATTGGTGGACATTTAGATGTTAACAGACTGTCCAGCTGTGCACAAGTAAACGCTGCAGGACTGTTTGTATTGCAGAACTTTTATCGGGGATGCCAGTTGATATCATCGGATGTTTGTTTTTCTGCTGATATCGGACTAATATCCGATATTAAAATTGGATAAGGACACCCTAAGTTATTTTTAGTATGAACAAATGGAGGGGTCTGAATACTCGACAAATATTATAAAGTTGGCAAAACTGTTCCCTCCTGCACTGTCTTTTTATTCTCTGGTGGACCAGGTGCGTCAGAGCTGTGTTAAAAAGCATGTACGATGCACACCGCCGAATCTATTCGTGGTGGAATTAGTTTGGTCTGCTGACAAACATTGTTTTTCATGTACAATCCCCAAAACCAGTGAAGTTGGCACATTGTGTAGTTAGTAAATAAAAACAGAATACAATGATTTGCAAACCCTTTTTAACTTAAATTCAAAAACAAGATATTTAATGTTCGAACTGAGGAACTTCATTTTTTCTTGGAAATAATCATTAAATGACTGAGCATTTCATGGAAGCTGCTTTTATACCCAATCATGGCCCCCGCCTGTTCCCAATTAGCTTGTTCACCTGTGGAATGTTCCAAAAAAGTGTTTGTGTTATGATTACAGAGGGGAGATGACGGCATAGACACCAGGAGGCTGTTTAGTCCTATGTATTTATTATATATATTAATAAATATATATAATAACCAACAATACTATAAACTAAACAATACTAACCAAATAATCTAAAGCATGGTGTGTGTGTCAAAACCCAAGAGTGTGTGTGTGTGAGGCTACGTGTAAGGTTAACTGCAGTGTATGTTGCCAAGTGTTGTTGAGAGCGAAGGAACAAGGAAGTCCATGATCCGCGTGAGGTCCGTGGGGCATAGAGAGGCGTCAGAGTCCGTGTCCAGAGCGAGGGTCGAGGATCGAGGAAAGTAAAACACGGAAGATCTCCAAGGGCTAAGACTCGGGAAGGAACTGAGGGTGGTGGAACAAACAAGGACGTCAGGCACGGAGGAAAAACGCAGAGAAATACAGAGAGCATAAAGCGAAAGTAGGCTTACGGTCCACCATTGAGAACTAAGTTCTTGGGTCCGCTGGTTCTTTATTTAGCTGCCTCTCATCAGGTCCAGGTGCGCTGATTGCTGATCGCCCACAGCCTTGCCGGCATGTGGGCGTGACGCGGCCGTGGGCGCGTCCCGAGGTGCGGCAAACAGAGCGCAAAGATGAGGGCGCATTGGAATGCGCCCTGGCCGTGACAGTTTGATGAGCATTCCTCAACTTTCTCAGGCATCAAATTCCAAATGCGCTAATATTTGCAAAAAATATCAAAGTTTTCCAGTTCGGACGTTAAGTATCTTGTCTTTGCAGTCCATTCAATTGAATATAAAGGTTGAAAAGGATTTGCAAATCATTGTATTCTGTTTTTATTTACTATTTACACAATGTGCCAACTTACTGATTTTGTAGTATCCCTTTGCAGTCTAACTCAAATCGAGCATTACTTAGACTTTGCCGTTTGTAAAAGAACCCCCTCGTCCTTGTGCATTTTTAATCTTGCATGCTCTAATCCACACTTGGCCTTTGTATTATCAATATTAGTGAAATAGGTCCAAATTTTATTGCGTATCCTGCGGCCACTCATTTTCTCGCCTTTCTATTGTGTTGTCTCTCTCTCTCTCTCTTCTCTATTCTCATTTCTCATTTAATGGTCGAAATTGAGAATATTGATATGGCAATGTTTTCGAGCCCTGTGAACCCTGCCTGGAAACAAGGCAACATGTCACGCGATCACAACAATTATAGAATAATACCGTAGGGGAAAAACACACTCGATTTGTGAAATTTCATAAAATGTTGATTTGGTTGTCTGCAAGATTTATGAATAAATTGAAACTAAAAAGTACATTTAGAAGGTAAGAGAGTACTGTGTCATAAAAACAACACTTGGAGTCACACTGACTGACCTCTCTTTTGTCACCTACAATGGCTGCAAGGCTGAAAATGAGACCAGGCGGGACAAATTGTGCTTGTGTGCATCTGTGCATGTGTGCACGCGTGGTGTGTGTGTGTGTGTGTGTGTGTGTGTGTGTGTGTGTGTGTAGTCTGTTCTTCTGGTCACAGTTTGCTTCACACCTCTGGTCAGTTTGTATTTGCAACAGCCTTCTGCACTTCTCTCTACATCACATATCTTCTCTCAGATAGTACGGTGCCAGCAAGGCAACCAAATTCAGAAGATGTGAGGACAACATACATGCCAACATCAGACGGTCATGAAATAATATATTTAACTTGAATCAATTCTTCAGAAGTTGCTGAATTAATTTGTATGTGTTGGAGCTTCGACTACATCTATCAGTCATGCCCTGGAACGAGATCACTAATCAGTACATCAGCTTTGGGGGTTGGCGCTAACTTCCTGTGTCTTCATTGGGTTTAGAACTCCAACTATTGCTATATCCTCTTTTAATGTTTTTTTTTAATTTATTCTTTTATACAATTGAATGCATTTCTATCCTGTTTCTAAGGATTTGAACGTTATTGCTGCAGACTGCACATGGTAAGCATTTGTGTGCAATCACACCCAGCCATAGTAGTCCTTCCAGGATTCCGCACACTTTTTTGTGATTGTTGTGGCTAGGGATGTCCGATAATATCGGACTGCCGATATTATCGGCCGATAAATGCTTTAAAATGTAAAATCAAAAATTATCGGTATCGGTTTCAAAAAGTGAAATTTATGACTTTTTAAAACACAGCTGTGTACACGGACGTAGGGAGATGTTCAGAGCGCCAATAAACCTTAAAGGCACTTCCTTTGCGTGCCGGCCCAATCATACAATAGCTTCGGCTTTTCACACACACACAAGTGAATGCAACGCATACTTGCTCAACAGCCATACAGGTCACACTGAGGGTGGCCGTATAAACAACTTTAACACTATTACAAATATGCGCCACACTGTGAACCCACACCAAACAAGAATGACAAACACATTTCGGGAGAACATCCGCACTGTAACACAACATAAACACAACATAACAAATACCCAGAACCCCTTGCAGCACTAACTCTTCCGGGATGCTAAAATATACACCGCCCTCTCTCACCTCAACCTTGTTACATTGTTTAATGCATCCAGCGGGGCATCACAACAAAATTAGGTATAATCATGTGTTAATTCCACGACTGTATATATCGGTATCGGTTGATATCGGAATCGGTAATTAAGAGTTGGACAATATCGGAATATCGGATATCGGCAAAAAAGCCATTATCGGACATCTCTAGTTGTGGCCTAAAATGCCTGAGTTCGGGGCAGCTTTTTTAGAAAGTTGCAGTAAAAGTTGCAATGTTTTTGTTTGTCTTTTTTTCAATAACATTGAATCAACTTGTGATTTTATATAAATGTTAGCAATGTTCTAAGTGTTCCTTACAACTAACAGTAATAGCACAGGATTTTAAAAAAAAATACGAGAACAAATATTTTTCTCATTTTATACCATACAGACTTAAAAGTAGGCACTAGATGGCAGTAAAAGCACATACTGAGAGCTCACTGTCTAATTACTGTTTAAAATTATAACTAATAACAGACTCCACTCATCCATTTTCTACCGCTTGTCTCTCTCTAATAATAATAATTACAAAAAGAAATACCACCAAAGGTTTCCTTATTGTCCGCTACCTGTCATGACCTTAATCGTCATGTCTTTTTTTTGTATGTTATAGTTCTACTATGTTTAGAATCTATTTCTTCCTTTGTTTACGTTCTGACTGATAGGTGCGCTGTTCATTTACACCAGTTTCAGTCTATTGATTAGTGTCCCTACCTGCTGCCGCCACTAATCAAGCTCTGTTCTATACCCGTCTCGCCATTCATTCGGCGCAGGTCCATTGTTCACTACACGCGACTGTTTGCGTTACTTGTTAGCCTTGTGCTATTGCTTTTCATTATTATTTTGTTATGCTTTGCCAAGCTTTGCTGTGGGCTTCCGAGCAGCACAACCACTTTTGTATTTTAGCCATGATAGTGGATTAAAAGACTCTTTCCTGCATGCTGCTTCTGCCGCGTCCCGTTTTTCCGTATCCTAGGAACGCGTCCACCGCGACAAGGCGACCGGAACACAACACTGTCATCCACAAGTTGCAGACATTCTCCGTGTATGTTTTATGCTTGAGAAGTGTTTGTCCATTTTAGAGTTGTATGGTATACCGGTATTAGTAAAGTACCGCGATACTAATGAATCATATTCGGTACTATACCGCCTCTGAAAAGTATCGGTCCAGTACAGCTACTAAGTACAGTGGCGTATCTAGTCGATACTACAATTGATTACGTCGATAGTTTTTGGCATCATAACATCTTCTTTCGTTTAAAAAAAAATTATATTATATTTATAAACTCAGGAAATATGTCCCTGGACACATAGGGACTTTGAATATGACGAATGTACTGTATGATCCTGTAACGACTTGGTATCAGATTGATACCCACAATTGTGGTATCATCCAAAACTAATGTAAAACATCCAAACAACAGAAGAAGAAGTGATTATTACATTTTAACAGAAGTGTAGATAGAACATGTTAAAAGACAAAGTAAGCAGATATTAACAGTAAATGAACAAGTAGATTAACAATTCATTTTCTACCTCTTGTCCTTAATAATGTTGACAAAATAATAGAATGGAAAATGATACAATATGTTACTGCATATGTCAGCAGCTAAATTAGGAACATTTGTTTGCTTACTTACTAATAAAATTTGTCTTGTATGTTCACTATTTTATTTAAGGACAAACTTGCAATAAGAAACATATGTTTAATGTACCCTAAGATTTTTTGTTAAAATAAAGCCAATAATGCCATTTTTTGTGATCCCCTTTATTTAGAAAAGTACCAAAAAGTACCGGTACCGGTAACAAAATATTGGTATCGGGACAACACTAGTCCATTTTATACATTCTTTTATGTTGAAGCACATAACGTTAAGAGCAGTTGAGAACTGTTGAGAGCGATCAATGGTGGTATATTTTATTAGTAAATGAGAGACGATGAGAGCGCCGCCCTAGTGGCTCTCTGGAGCTTTTTAAAAAATGGATGAAAAATGGAAAAAGATGAGGGGAAAAAAAATCTATTTTTTGTTTTAATATGGTTTCTGTAGGAGGACAAACATGACACAAGCCTCCCTGATTGTTACAAAGCACACTGTTTGTATTAAACATGCTTTACTGATTCGAGTATTTGGCGAGCGCCGTTTTGTCCTACTAATTTTGGCGGTCCTTGAACTCACCGTAGTTTGTTTACATGTATAACTTTCTCCGACTTTCTAGGACGTGTTTTATGCCACTTCTTTTTCTGTCTCATTCTGTCCACCAAACTTTTAACGTTGTGCATGAAAGGTGAGTTTTGTTGATGTTATTGACTTGTCTGGAGTGCTAATCAGACATATTTGGTCACTGCATGACTGCAAGCTAATCGATGCTAACATGCTATTTAGGCTAGCTATATGTACATATTGCATCATTATGCCTCATTTGTAGATATATTTGAGGTCATTTAGTTTCCTTTAAGTCCTCTTAATTCAATTTATATCTCATGACACACTATCTGTATGTAATATGGCTTTTAATTTTTTGCGGCTCCAGACAGATTTGTTTTTGTATTTTTGTTCCAATATGGCTCTTTCAACATTTTGGGTTGCCGACCCCTGGTCTACACAGTAAGCAAAGATAGATTAGACAGTTGACGTGCACGTTTGCACACCGCTCATAGACACATTGGATCGGCGAAAATTGTGCAGGAAAGTTGCCGGCATTGGACAAAGTTGCAAGGCCGCGCATAATTTGTGGATTGGTTGAATTGAATTGGCGCAATCGTGACATCGCATATTCCTAGACGGACTAAATTGTAAGGTGCACATAGAACGTTAACTTCAGTTAAATAAACACGGTTATTTCATGACACCGGGGGACGGTGTGGCGCGGTTGGGAGAGTGGCCGTGCCAGCAACCTGAGGGTTCCTAGTTCAATCCCCACCTTCTACCAACCTCGTCACGTCCGTTGTGTCCTTGAGCAAGACACTTCACCCTTGCTCCTGAAAGGTCGTGGTTAGGGCCTTGCATGGCAGCTCCCGCCATCAGTGTGTGAATGTATGGGTGAATATGGAAATAGTGTCAAAGCGCTTTGAGTACCTTGAAGGAAGAAAAGCGCTATACAAGTATAACCCATTTACCATTTACTGACTACTAGTACACTTATTTGTAGTGCTGTCGAACGATTACAATTTTGATTCAGATTACAGAGGTCCGGCAAATACATTTGGATTAATCACGATTAAATATCATTAATTTTTAAAGAATCAGAATCAGAATCATATTTATATTATGTAACAAGCAAGGAATTTGACTTGTTCAATGCAAGAAACAAATGCCGGTCGATTTATAAAAGAAAGGAAATGTATGCACTGAATGTGTTTCTTAGAGCAGTGTTTTTCAACCGCTGTGCCGCGGCACACTAGTGTGTCGTGAAATACAGTCTGGTGTGCCGTGGGAGATTATGTAATTTCACCTAATTGGGTTACAAATATTTTTTGCAAACCAATAATTATAATCCGCAAATAATGTGCCGTTGTTGAGTGTCTGTGCTGTCTAGAGCTTGGCAGAGTAACCTTGTAATACTCTTCCATATCAGTAGGTGGCAGCAGGTAGCTAATTGCTTTGTAGATGTCGGGAACATGGTTTGTCATGATCACAATATGCGGGAGGCAGCGTGTACGTAAAAAGGTATCTAACGCTTAAACCAAAAATAAACAAAAGGCGAGTGGCGCTAAGAAAAGGCATTGAAGCTTAGGAAAGGCTATGCAAAACGAAACTAAAACTGAACTTGCTGCAAAGTAAACAAAAACAGAATGCTGGACGACAGCAAAAACTTACAGCGGGTGGAGCAGACGGTGTCCACAAAGGGCATCCGTACATGACAATCAACAATGTCCCCACAAAGAAGGATAGCGTCTGCACAACTTAAATAGTCTTGATTGCTAAAACAAACCAGGTGCGGGGTAATAGCGTTCGAGGAAGACATGAAACTGCTACAGGAAAATACCAACAAAACAGGAAAAAGCCACCGAAATAGGAGCGCAAGACAAGAACTAAAACGCGACACACAGGAAAACATCAAAAACCTCAAAATAAGTTACAGCGTGATGTGACAGGTCGTGACAGTACACCTACTTTGAGACAAGAGTTATAGTTAAGCATGGTCGGTTATGGTTTGAATTCATATCCAACAATTGCGAAAACAACTTTTTATTGGGGACGGCGTGGCGAAGTTGGGAGAGTGGCCGTGCCAGCAATCTGAGGGTTACTGGTTCCATCCCCACCTTCTACCATCCTAGTCACGTCCGTTGTGTCCTTGAGCTAGACCAGTGGTTCTTAACCTGGGTTTGATCGAACCTTAGGGGTTCGGTAAATCGGCCTCAGGGGTTTGGCGGAGCCTCTGCCGCGAAGGTCAAGACACACCCGACTCATCGTGTAAATAAAAACTTATTATGGATACCCCCAAACAATGTTCCCTCTAATTTTCCATCTGATTCGCAGGTGTGTAATTTGTTGTGAGTTCATGCACTGTGTTGGTTTTGTTCTTTGAACAAGATGATGTTCATGCACGGTTCATTTTGAGCACCAGTAAAAAAAAACATATAACTTTGTCTTGAATTTGAGAAAAAAAAACATTTTATTTTTCACTAAAGAAGGGTTCGGTGAATGCGCATATGAAACTGGTGGGGTTCGGTACCTCCAACAAGGTTAAGAACCACTGAGCTAGACACTTCACCCTTACTCCTGATGGGTCATGGTTAGCGCCTTGCATGGCAACTCCCGCCATCAGTGTGTGAATGTGTGTGTGAATGGGTGAATGTGGAAATGGTGTCAAAGCGCTTTGAGTTCCTTAAAAAAGGTAGAAAAGCGCTATACAAGTATAACCCATTTACCATTTACCAATATCGGCTGCTGAGTTTCATTTTTCAACGATTTCTGCTGGTGTTGTGCCTCAGGATTTTATCAATGAATAAAATATGCCTTGGATCAGAAAAGGTTGAAAAACACTGTCTTAGACACCTTTAAAGGCCTACTGAAATGCGATTTTCTTATTTAAACGGGGATAGCAGGTCCATTCTATGTGTCATACTTGATCATTTCGCGATATTGCCATCTTATTTGCTGTAAGGATTTAGTAGAGAACATCGACGATAAAGTTCGCAACTTTTGGTCGCTAATAAAAAAGCCTTGCCTGTACCGGAAGTAGCAGACGATATGCGCGTGACGTCACAGGTTGTGGAACTCCTCACATCTGCACATTGTTTACAATCATGGCCACCAGCAGCGAGAGCGATTCGGACCGAGAAAACGACGATTTCCCCATTAATTTGAGCGAGGATGAAAGATTTGTGGATGAGGAAAGTGAGAGTGAAGGACTAGAGGGCAGTGGGAGCGATTCAGATAGGGAAGATGCTGTGAGAGGCGGGTGGGACCTGATATTCAGCTGGGAATGACTAAAACAGTAAATAAACACAAGACATATATATACTCTATTAGCCACAACACAACCAGGCTTATATTTAATATGCCATAAATTAATCCCACATAACAAACACCTCCCCTTTCCCGTCCATATAACCTCCCCTTTCCCGTCCATATAACCCGCCAATACAACTCAAACACCTGCACAACACACTCAATCCCACAGCCCAAAGTACCGTTCACCTCCCCAAAGTTCATACAGAATTAAGCGACTTTGGGTACTTAGAAAAGCGCTATATAAATCCCAGTTATTATTATACAGCACATATATTTCCCCAAAGTCCCCAAAGTTACGTACGTGACATGCACATAGCGGCACGCATGTACGGGCAAGCGATCAAATGTTTGGAAGCCGCAGCTGCACGCGTACTCACGGTACCGCGTCTGCGCATCCAACTCAAAGTCCTCCTGGTAAGAGTCTCTGTTGTCCCAGTTCTCCACAGGCCAATGGTAAAGCTTGACTGTCATCTTCCGGGAATGTAAACAATGAAACACCGGCTGTGTTATCCGGCACAACAGTCAAGGGGTGCATTCTACGGCGGGGGTGCGTTATCCGACACAACACCTGCCGCAATACACCGCTTCCCACCTACAGCTTTCTTCTTTGCTGTCTCCATTGTTCATTGAACAAATTGCAAAAGATTCACCAACACAGATGTCCAGAATACTGTGGAATTTTGCGATGAAAACAGACGACTTAATAGCTGACCACCATGCTGTCCCAAAATGTCCTCTACAATCCGTGACGTCACGCGCTGACGTCATCATACCGAGACGTTTTCAGCAGGATATTTCGCGCGAAATTTAAAATTGCACTTTATTAAGCTAACCCGGCCGTATTGGCATGTGTTGCAATGTTAAGATTTCATCATTGATATATAAACTATCAGACTGCGTGGTCGGTAGTAGTGGGTTTCAGTAGGCCTTTAACATCATGTTCATATTAACATTAATGTGGACCTTTTACTTATTTTGCGTTATTATTGTGTTATTTTAAGATGCAAATGATATCCTGCAAAGTGTGCATGATACTTTGGTCGACTGTTCCCCAGTAAAGTACTGCTTCCATATTGACTTGTTTGGTTGTGCAGCCTGTCATTACTGAATCACCTGCCCATTCACGCATGCCCGACGCTAAAGCAAACTGGTTGCACAAAATGCCTGAAAGGCGTTGCCAGACATTTCAGGGATGTTGAGTCTGCTGATAGGTTATTGCGTTCAAATGTTAAATCAGGTTAATTATGATAGAGGATGAATCTGCATTAATGTGTTCAGTTCGACAGCCCTGCCAATGTTTTTGATTTATTGATATGCTTCAGATACTTCCAATTTGTAATTACGAGTACAGGTCTTTTTATACGAATACATATCTGTAGTCCATTCAGTGACAGCACTCGGATGAGAGAATTCTGCTCTTCCGCACATAATCCCCATTTTGAAAGGATTGAATTCTACTATCTGCTCCTCCTTTGATTCTTTCCCTTGCATTGTGATGTCTTTGTTTCCATCATCGCAGAGGACACCTAGTCAGTGATTATCCTTGATTCCTTAATTCCGTCTTCCACATGCCTCTGTCAGTTTCTAAATGGCAGGTAAGGAATTGGACAAAGGCATGAGGAGTGTTTCAGAGGAAGCCAAGGCCGACAGTGAAAGAGCAAGGCAGGCTGGCTGAATGAGAACCTTTTGGCTCGAGATAATTCCTCGTGAAGGATGTCCTCCCCTAAGGCCCGCGGAGGCAGGAAATGCGGCCCCATATTAATTAGAATATGAATTAGATAGGCCGCCTTATCAGATGGCAGCATTATCCAGGCAGTGCCAGTGAAGGTGTCTTAGCAAAACACACAGCCTGCATCACATTTCCTTCCGGTTTGGAAAATGTTTAATCCAGTTAAATCACAGTATTTACAGTAACCTTGCAATTATTGGGAGGTTTTTTGGTTGTGAGATATTTTTCACTTTATGATAATGAGTTAAAACACGTGTCAAACTCAAAGTCCGGGCGCCAGATCTGGCCCGCCACGATACTAAAATGATTTCAATACTTCTCGATACTTTTCTAAATAAAGGGGAACACAAACAATTTCATTATTAACTTTTTTTTTTTTTTTTAATCTTAGGGTACATTAAACATATGTTTCTTATTGCAAGTTTGTCCTTAAATAAAATAGTGAACATACAAGACAACTTGTCTTTTATTAGTAAGTAAGCAAACAAAAGCTCCTAATTCAGTCTGCTGACATATGCAGTAACATATTGTGTCATTTTTCATTTTATTATTTTGTCAACATTATTAAGGACAAGTGGTAGAAAATGAACTATTCATCTACTTGTTCATTTACTGTTAATATCTGCTTACTTTCTCTTTTAACATGTTCTATCTACACTTCTGTTAAAATGTAATATCAATTTATTCTTCTGTTGTTTGGATACTTTACATTTGTTCTGGATGATACCACAAATTTGGATATCAGTCCGATACCAAGTAGTTATAGGATCATACATTGGCATACTTGCCAACCGTCCCGATTTTCCCGGGAGACTCCCGAATTTCAGTGCCCCTCCCGAAAATCTCCCGGGGCAACCATTCTTCCGAATTTCTCCCGATTTCCACCCGGTTAACAATTTTGGGGGCGTGCCTTAAAGGCACTGCCTTTAACGTCCTCTACAACCTGTCGTCATGTCCGCTTTTCCTCCATACAAACAGCGTGCCGGCATAATCACATAATATATGCGGCTTTTACACACACACACAAGTGAAAGCAAG
Organism: Nerophis lumbriciformis; assembly: GCF_033978685.3. Taxonomy (NCBI): domain Eukaryota; kingdom Metazoa; phylum Chordata; class Actinopteri; order Syngnathiformes; family Syngnathidae; genus Nerophis; species Nerophis lumbriciformis. The sequence goes on along the minus strand of NC_084562.2, from coordinate 4,193,455 downwards.
GCATACTTGACAACAGCCATACAGGTCACACTGAGGGTGGCCGTATAAACAACTTTAACACTGTTACAAATATGCGCCACACTAAACAAGAATGACAAACACATTTCGGGAGAACATCCGCGCCGCAACACAACATAAACACAACATAAACACAACAGAACAAATACCCAGAACACCTTGCAGCACTAACTCTTCTGGGATGCTACAATATACACCCCCCGCTATACCCTACCCCCTCACCCCCCCACCTCAACATGAGCATGTCCCAAATTCCAAGCTGCTGTTTTGAGGCATGTTAAAAAAAAAATGCACTTTGTGACTTCAATAATAAATATGGCAGTGCCATGTTGGCATTTTTTTCCATAACTTGTGTTGATTTATTTTGGAAAACCTTGTTACATTGTTTAATGCATCCAGCGGGGCTTCACAACAAAATTAGGCATAATAATGTGTTAATTCCACGACTGTATACATCAGTATACCAGGACGCTACAATATACACCCCCGCTACCACCAAACCCTGCCCACCTCAAAAACCACGCCCCCGCCATCTCCCGAATTCGGAGGTCTCAAGGTTTACTAAGTTAATAAACATAATATAAATTATTTTTTAGAGGCGGTATACTACCGAATATGATTCATTAGTATCTTAGTACTGTACTAATACCGGTATACCGTACAACCCTTCTTGGAACTAGTCCGTTTTAGAGCACATCCATTTGACATTACTCACACCAAGTGACCAGTCATTATTTACAATTACATATTATTATATGTTTATTTTTCTTAGAAAAAACCCGCCATAAATTCGACTGATCTCTGACGATGGTCAAAATCAAACAAATCCGATTCAACGATGACAACCTTACTCAAACTTGAAATGACCACACAAATACAATACTTATAATGTGGCAATGCTGAGGCCTTGTCATGCTACAGTAATTCAAATAAGCGAAAACCGTTTTATTAGATTTGCTGAGAAGAAAATATCATGTTAAAAAAAATAAAACATCATTGACCAAATATTTAGGGCCTGCTCTACGAAGACCCAAATACCACACGCTAATCAGCATGTGCAAACTATAAAATTGCATATAATATTAGTGGGTGTGTTGCGTGTGATCTAGTAAGACTGCATGTTCATGACTTTTGTTGTGTTTTTTCTGGGCATTTTAGCAATAGTCCTGCGGTGCATCGACCATAGCACCCACTTTTTTTGAAGGCGCGCTCATAGGAGATATTGGTACTAACTGTGAGCATGCCCTGGAATGTTCCAGGTGCAAGAAAATGCATATTGGTATTCGGAGATATGTTAATAATATCTCTTCTATAATAAAATGTGGATGTCAGTAAAAAATGCATCAATTGAATTAGTTTTAATCAGCCCCTTTAATCATCCATCAGTTAAAAGAATATAAAATGATATTGCTGAATAGACGACACATCTAATATTTTTATTTTTGACAGTACGGGACACTGCACATTGATATAGTTCTGTGAAAACTATTGTCTTCTGTGTAAATTTAAGGAAAGTGAACAGTGTGTGATTTACTGCAATACTGTCAGTCTTTTAAGTTTGTATTTTTGGTTTGTTGAAATTGTACACACATTGCACAGATTAAATTTTTCTAACAATGCACAGTGCTGCCTACAAGGCAGGGAGTAACTCAACACTCTTGAATAGTTTCTATCTCCGTTTCTATGGTTTGTTGAGTTAGCAAAGGATTAATATGTGGAAACGACAAATGAGGTCATTGATACATAAGAGCTTTTATTTATGATTCATTTGGTGTTTTGTTCAATCCTAGACTTTAATTGCTTTGTAGAAACACTGAGATGAAGTCTAAATTGATTGTGTTCTTCATTGTGTTTTTGAAACGGCACCAAATTTTTTTTACTCAGAATTTTCAACTAACTTTCAGTGTTTTGTCAAGAGGATTATTTGTGATGTGTGCATTTTCAGAATGCGCTCATTCTATTTTGGGCCGAAGTAAAACAAAGAAAACAATCCGAAGTTGCCGTAGTTGTATTTTTAAGTTATTATGCAATATAATTTCCTCCATGCGGCCCCTGAGCTAAAATGAGTTTGACACCCCTGCGCTAAATGGATTGTGTTCCTTATTTTGCTCATTTAGGAGACGCAATCCTCTGCGCACCAGCTTAGTAGATCAGATCAAATTTGCACGTGTTTTCCTACTGTACGCTACACGCAAACCTTTAGTAAATCAGTTATTTGTGCATCATCATTAAATCACAATTTCATCATAAGCTTGAATTAATTGCAGCATATTTTTCAAAATGTCTTGCTCGGGTTTTCTGTCTGTTGCTAGTCAGTCTTTAGTAGTCAGTGGTTGATTAAAATGTTGGGCAATGGATGTTAATCAACTGCTAACCCTCACGGGGATACCGTCCATCATTGTTCTGTTCGATACGCGTGTGCATTGGCGAAGAGGAGAACTCCTCCAGCTCTTGGCCCAGTAGTAGTTAGGAGCTTGGTTTGGAAAATGTAAGTTGACATTAGTGCTCTTGATGCATGTTCTCCATTTGTCGATAAAAGGGGCGGACTGTTATTTCCACATGATGTCTCTAACCACAGGAACTAATCCATCATACCCTGTGAAGATGCGGAGTGACAAGCTGCCAACATAACTGCACATCAAAGCCCATACACTCAATTCGAGAGGCGAGGTGTTTTTATATTCGTCTCTATTTCTGTCCCCCAACAGCAAAACACATCTGGTGTTCTTCTCCGAACAATTAGATATCGCCCGTAGGAAACATCGGAAACATCAGACCAACTGAGTCAGTTGATATTTGATTGGATGTCACTGCCAAAGAAGCTCCAATGGTTTCTTTTGTTTCTACGTTTTTATTTTTCACGCCATCCAAACGATAAACTGAGAGTAGGTCATTTAATTCGAGATACACTGATTAATGAGTAAAACACACATTCCGATACAGTTGTTCCACAGTTTTCGTATAATTCTGCTTTCGATTAAAATTACAGCCAGAACTTTGCCCCTGTTTCAATGTAGCCTACCATCTCAGTTAGGTGGGTTGTAAAGCACTACCGGATTATAAGGCGCACTGCCGATGAATGGTCTATTTTTGATCGTTTTTCATATATAAGGCGCACCGGATTTTTGGGCGCATTAAAGGAGTCATATTATTATATTTTTTTTCTACATTGAAAACACTCCCTTGTGGTCTATATAACATGTAATGGTAGTTTTTTGGTCAAAATGTTGCATAGATTGTTTTACAGATCATCTTCAAGCCGCTTTCTGACAGTCGCCTCAGGATGCGCCGTTTTGTGGGCGGTCTTATTTACGTGGCTCACCTTCGGCAGCGTCTTCTCCCCATCATCTTTGTTGTAGCGGTGTAGCCTGCAAGGACGGGAGTGGAAGAAGTGTCAAAAGATTGAGCTAACTGTTTTAATGACATTCAGACTTTACTTCAATCAATTACGGCCCAGCATCTCCTCATGCGGAAACAACAACACCGGAAATGTGTCCCGTGAAAAACCGTCCGACCGGAACTCTCGAATAACTAAAGTTCCTTGGGTGAATAATGTAAACTCACTATACCGGTATGTTTTAGCGCTTTCATGGCGAGTTTACTGACAGATATAAGTGAGAACTTTACACTACTTTATATTAGAAATGGCAAGAGCGGAGGATGAACGTCCCATAACACGAATATAGAGAAAAAGAAGAAGCTTATCGACTCACGGATGTGCGCAATTTTTCAGGATAACTACCGATCCCAAATACAGATCAGCAGGTACCAGAGGTAAAAAAAGTTGCTTTTGCATAATATTGCGAAACAAAATGCCAGATAATATGTATTACCTTATACACACACCATAATAATATTAGTATGTTTAATGCACCGACAATCCTTCAAGTGGTTTGGCTTCATAGCTTACCAAAGTCGTGGTAAAACATTTTGATAGATTTTTGAGCGCCGTGTGTAATGTTCTATATTTTCAATGGAACATTTAAAATGTTGGTGTTGTTTACATGAGACATATTGCAATCATAGTGCAGTCTACACCTCTCTCTTATTTTTGACTGCCATCTACTGGTCACACTTATCATTAGATTATGTACCAAATAAAACAGCTTTGAGGTGAGTAAGTTCAACCAAACGTATTCCTTACATTAGGCGCACCGGGTTATAAGGCGCACTGTCGAGTTTTGAGAAGAAAAAAAAAAGGATTTTAAGTGTGCCTTATAGTCCGGAAAATACGGTACTTTTACTCCGATATATTGACTTTCATTCCGATCACTCCATTTCTTTTAATCGATTGATTACTGCTTGCAAATATGCATACATTGGAATATTGATTAATGAAATTGAACAGGGTTCACAAATAGAAATGTTTCTATATTGGACCAGAAATTTCTCCATGAGAAACAATGTTTATATGAATAATGGTTTCCAGCCTTGACAAGTAAAAGTTGGTACACTTTGAACACAATATAAAGCACTATCCAGTACTGTATATCAAGCAGACATTAGGAAGGGATCAAATTTGTGTTTAATAACAAAGTCAAAACAAAATGTGCCCTGCTTACACCCACACTGTCACTAGCACTGTGGTGCACTCACAGTTTGAAATGACCAAACTCCTTAACTTTAACAGCAAGGTCGCTCAATGATTAGGAATAACATCTACTTAACCTTATTGGTTGATCTTCTTTGTGTGCAGCAGAAGGGGGGATAGGAAGAGGCTGTTTCGATAACGCGGTGGATACTTCCTTAATGTTTTAAACCAGACTTTGCTTGTCCGTTGCTTTCTTTGGACTCACATTGAGCTGTAAAGTAGTGGTAAAAAGTAAAAATGCTGTAAAAGGGATAAAAAACACTTAAAAGGCTCAACACGTAGCATTTAGTATGGTAGCTAATTACGGCGCTGCCCGGCTGACTGAATAAGCATCCGGGAGCAATCAGCCCGCCCACAATGACTGTGCTGACGAACACAAAAGGGCTGCGCTGCCAGGCACACATTGGGTGGATTAAACATTTGTACATGGAGACAACGTTCGTACAATAAAGCATATCTTTTTTGTTTCTTGTTTTCATTCAGCAGTTCTTAAATCGAAAAGTTGGTACAAGTGAGACTAATCTGCTATACCTCTCATCATTGCCTCTCGCAGGCAGGGGGCAGAGACAAGTACTCGATCATATTTCTTGCAAGATTACAAGTCGGAGCTATGTTCCTCTTTGTAATCTCTGACTATCTCATCTTATTGTCATTGGAGCCGACATGTACAACTATGTTCGCGTAGCCCGTGGTGCGATTAGGTTGTTGTACATGTTTACTAGGCCTGTTGGGAGTCAGCTCCCTAAGTCTAGCTTTAATGTCAGGTGCTCTGGCCCAGGAAATACACTTAATTATGGCTGGTTTACTAAACTGAATGTTCCGGGTGATTGAGTCCCCTATCACTAAGGTGTGGTGTCCGGTAGACTGGGTTGTAGGACTAGCTAAAGGGCTACATCGGTTATGCGTCTCAAGCGGTTCACCGTATGCCGCTTAGGGCTGCTATAAACTGGGCTAGTCAGCTCCCTACATCTAACGTTACGAGATTACTCTGCTCTAACTGGCGGATACAGTAGGGCCAACCGACAGTATACATGACATCGGTGCGGGAATAACAGGGAGCCATACTCACGTTGTTTCTTTCACCGAGTCAAGTTCTTGCTGTCTTCGGAGCTATGAGCGAAGAGTAGCAGCAGCGTGAGGGAGCAGACGCCTTTGAAGCGTAGTTGCTTTGGACGTTTGGTACGTTAGCTTAGCAGCTAGCTACCTGAGAAAGAGGCGGCGAGACAGAGAGTGGGTGCTTTGTATGTTTGACAAGACTACTAAATATGTTTGAGAAGGAATAAGGAAAGTTGTAAAACAATTAGAAGCACACAGATATAAAGATAGTACTTAGCTTTGTCGCGGCAGAAGACTTTTAAGGACATCACTCATTCCCTGTGCTTTTTTTTTTATTAAGTACGACTGCAAAACAAGCCACCATGGGACTAAAGCAAGTAACCTGACTCTCGCCAGATCCTTGTAGTTCGCTGAGCTCCACACAAGGATCTGGGACTTCTCAATAGGAGATGTATTTCAGAAGGCGGGGCCTTGTAAAAAAAATAATTGTATTTGATTGGATAAACCACTTGTCTGTTATCTTCAATGACGTGCTACTTCAACCACTCACATCAAAATCAACCGGTGACGCTGATGAGAGCGACGCTGGGAAATCCAAAACAGAACAGCCGACATATTTGATAACGACAGAGCGAAAAGTTCTCTGTTCATCTTTTAAAGATTTTCGGAGTATAAGTCGCACCGGCCGAAAATGCATAATAAAGAAGGAAAAAAACATATATAAGTCGCACTGGAGTATAAGTCGCATTTTTGGGGGAAATTTATTTGATAAAATCCAACACCAAGAATAGACATTTGAAAGGCAATTTAAAATAAATAAAGAATAGTGAACAACAGGCTGAATAAGTGTACGTTATATGACGCATAAATAACCAACTGAGAACGTGCCTGGTATGTTAACGTAACATATTATGGTAAGAGTCATTCAAATAACTATAACATATAGAACATGCTATACGTTTACCAAACAATCTGTCACTCCTTTTCGCAAAATCCGATGAAATCTTATACGTCTAGTCTCTTACGTGAATGAGCTAAATAATATTATTTGACATTTTACGGCATTGCCGGCAGTAAGTCAGACCCGTTTCCAGTGAGGGTTGGACTCCGCCAAGGCTGCCCTTTGTCACCGATTCTGTTCATAACCTTTATGGACAGAATTTCTAGGCGCAGTCAGGGCATTGAGGGTATCTGGTTTTGTGGCTGCAGGATTAGGTCTCTGCTATTTGCAGATGATGTGGTCCTGATGGCTTCATCTGGCCAAGATCTTCAGCTCTCACTGGATCGGTTCGCAGCCGAGTGTGAAGCGACTGCGATGGGAATCAGCACCTCCAAGTCCGAGTCCATGGTTCTTGCCCGGAAAAGGGTGGAGTGCCATCTCCGGGTTGGGGAGGAGATCTTGCCCCAAGTGGAGGAGTTCAAGTACCTCGAAGTCTTGTTCACAAGTGGGGGAAGAGTGGATTGTGAGATGGACAGGCGGATCGGTGCGGTGTCTTCAGTAATGCGGACGCTGTATCGATCCGTTGTGGTGAAGAAGGAGCTGAGCCGGAAGGCAAAGCTCTTGATTTACTGGTCGATCTACGTTCCCATCCTCACCTATGGTCATGAGCTTTGGGTTATGACCGAAAGGACAAGATCACGTGTACAAGCGGCCGAAATGAGTTTCCTCCGCCGGGTGGCGGGGCTCTCCCTTAGAGATAGGGTGAGAAGCTCTGTCATCCGGGGGGAGCTCAAAGTAAAGCCGCTGCTCCTCCACATCGAGAGGAGCCAGATGAGGTGGTTTGGGCATCTGGTCAGGATGCCACCCGAGCGCCTCCCTAGGGAGGTGTTTCGGGCACGTCCGACCGGTAGGAGGCCACGGGGAAGACCCTATCTCACAGCTGGCCTGGGAACGCCTCGGGATCCCCCGGGAGGAGCTGGACAAAGTGGCAGGGGAAAGGGAAGTTTGGGCTTCCCTGCTTAGGCTGCTGCCCCTGCGACCCGACCTCGGACAAGTGGAAGAAGATGGATGGATGGATGGATGGACATTTTACGGTAATGTGTTAATATTTTCACACATAAGTCGCTCCTGAGTATAAGTCGCACCCCCGGCCAAACTATAAAAAAAACTGCGACTTATAGTCCAAAAAATACGGTAGATAGATTGGAAAAAACAGTTGCAATAGCAGCGAGGGCTGCATGTCGCCATTGTTGTTTGAATCAAACAGTCTCTTCGGCGCTACGTCACATCTATGAAATCCCGCCCGGTGATCCTGATTGGTTCATTACCAGAAGGCGGGGCCCTGTAAACAAATCATTGTATGTGATTGGATAAATCCCTTGTCCGTTATCTTGAATGACGACTCACATCGACATCAACCCGTGACGCTGATGAGAGCGACGCTGGGAAATCCAAACCCGGTCGGAAGAAGAGCCAAAACATTTTTGCCACCAATAAATGCCTTTAAAACCGTTCTCTGTGTTAGGATTTGATCACGGTGATCCCAGGATGCAGAGACGAGAGGCAATGTTGAATAATAAAAGGGGAATATTTAATAAGTCCAACAATTACAACAAAAGGCGATGGGGCAAAAAAAGCACACCATGAATAATCAACAAAAACAGGTTCCACAGTGGTCGGCAGGGAGGTAGGCCAGGGCGCACTGAACACAGCAATAAGTCCAACACAAAAATCCTCTTTACCTCAGGGGTGGCTAGGAAACAAGCACAAAGAGGTGAGGGATTACAGGAATAAGGAGTGGCAACATACCGGGACTGATGAAACGAAGCAGGCACATGCACGTGGGAGGTGCAGGAGACAATAACCGGCGAGGCCAAGCTGACTGTGACGTACCTATATACCGGAGTGCTAATTGTGAGCAGGTGTGCATCAAGGTCCGCCCCTCGCCGAGGACAAATCACTAGAAGCACAGGTGTAGACAAGAGGAGAAAGCAGGGAAAAACACTAAAAACACAACAGTACCCCCCCCCTTAATGGACGCCACCTGGCGGCTTACCTGGTTTCTCCGGAAAGTGATCATAAAAGGTAGTTAACAGTGAGGGGTCTAGAATAAGTGAACGTGGGACCCATGATCGGTCCTCGGGGCCGTAGCCCTCCCAGTCGACCAGATACTGGAAACCCCTGCCCCTTCTCCTCACATCGAGAATAGCCTTGACTGAGAACGCGGGATGGCCATCAATAAGTTTGGGAGGTGGAGGAGGCACCTCTGGAGGACTCAAGGGACTGGTGGAAACGGGCTTGATTAGAGAGACATGGAATGAGGGATGTATCCTCAAGGATTCGGGAAGGCGTAGATGCACGGCGGAGGGATTAATGATTCGCTCAATGGGATAGGGTCCAATAAATCGTGGCTGGAGTTTCTTGGAGTCCACTTGGAGAGGTAGATCAGGGGATGACAACCACACCATCTGACCGGGCCTGTAGTCTGGTGCTGTGCTGCGGTGGCGGTTAGCGAGGCGCTGGTTGCGTTCTGAGGTGCGTAGTAGTGCAGACCGGGTATTGCGCCAGGCTTGATGTGCACGGTGCAGGTGGGCAGCCACAGAAGGGACAGTGACCTCGGATTCCAGAGAAGGGAAAATGGGAGGTTGGTAACCGTAGGCAGAGTGAAAGGGTGACATGCCTGTAGCAGAGTTGATGAGTGTATTATGGGCATACTCGATCCACAGTAGATTGAACGCCCAGGAGGCTGGTTGCTGGTGACAGACGCAGCGGATGGCGGCCTCCAGATCTTGATTGGTGCGCTCAGTCTGACCGTTTGTCTGCGGGTGGTATCCTGAAGAGAGGCTTGGCGATGCTCCTAATGATTTGCAGAATGCCCTCCAAACTGCAGACGAGAATTGTGGCCCTCTATCCGACACCACATCCACCGGGATACCATGCAGCCGGAAAACATGGTGTACGATCAGTTCTGCCGTTTCAAGTGCAGAGGGCAATTTGGCAAGGGCTACAAAATGGGCCATCTTGGAGAAGCGGTCCACCAAAGTCAATATCACAGTGTTGCCCTTGGATGGTGGAAGTCCTGTGATGAAGTCCAACGCCACATGTGACCACGAGCGGGAGGGGATGGGGAGTGGGCGCAGAAGACCAGCTGGTGCCCGGTGTGAGGCCTTATTACGGGCACAAGTGGCACAGGCGGATACGAATTCCCTGGTGTCGGCCCTGAAGGTTGGCCACCAAAAGCGCTGGGACAGGAGGAAAATGGTACGGGTAATGCCTGGGTGGCAGGCGACCTTGGAACTGTGGGACCAGTTCAGCACTTCTGGACGGAGCTCTGGGATCACAAACAAAAGTCCCTGAGGGCAGTTCTTAGGAGAGGGGACGTTCTTGAGTCCCTCCTTAACACGGCCTTCAATGTCCCACTGCAACGCTCCCAGCACTTGTGATGGCGGAATGATCATCTCGGTCTTGACCTCTTCCTCGGGGCAGGAGTGCATCCTCGACAGGGCGTCTGGCTTACCATTCTGGGAGCCGGGGCGGAAGGTCATGGTAAAATTGAATCTGGCTAGGAATAATGCCCACCTTGCTTGTCTGGGATTGAGCCGTCGAGCAGTTCGAATGTAGGCCAGATTCTTATGGTCTGTGAATACCACAAAAGGGGTCTCCGAGCCCTCCAGCCAGTGCCTCCATTCTTGCAGCGCCAACACCACGGCAAGTAGCTCTCTATTGCCGATATCATAATTGCGTTCTGCTGGTGTCAGGCGGCGTGAGAAGAAGGCACAGGGGTGCAGCCTCTGGTCGGAGGTGGAGCGCTGGGAGAGAACAGCCCCCACGCCGGAGTCAGATGCGTCAACCTCGACAAAAAATTGAGAGGAAATGTTAGGGTGGACAAGAACCGGTGCAGAGGTGAACGAAGACTTGAGTTTATCAAAAGCAGACTGAGTCTCTGAGGTCCATAAAAAGGGGAGCTTAGTGGAAGTCAGTCTCGTTAATGGTTCAGCTACTCTACTAAAATTACGGATAAAACGACGATAAAAATTTGAGAAACCTAAAAACCTTTGGAGGTGCTTTCTAGACGTGGGTGTGGGCCAATCAACCACCGCCTGGATCTTCGCTGGATCTGCTCGGAGTTGACCCCTCTCAACAATAAAACCCAAAAAAGGAACAGACTTGGAATGAAAAACACATTTCTCAGCCTTGACATACAGACGATTCTCGAGAAGGCGTTGGAGAACTAAGCGGACGTGCTGAATGTGAAGTTCAGGGGTCGGCGAGAAAACGAGGATATCATCCAAGTAAACTACCACAAAGCGGTCGAGCATGTCACGCAGGACATCATTGATGAGGGCCTGAAAAACGGCAGGAGCATTGGTGAGGCCGAAAGGCATGACCAGGTATTCAAAGTGTCCTAGTGGTGTGTTAAATGCAGTTTTCCATTCATCCCCTTGCTTAATTCTGACTAAGTGGTAAGCATTGCGGAGGTCCAACTTGGTGAAATGTCTAGCAGCGTGTAGTGGGTTGAAAGCTGAGTCGAGAAGCGGAAGAGGATACTTATTTTTAACAGTAATATTATTTAGGGCTCGGTAATCGATGCAGGGACGGAGTGTCTTATCTTTCTTTTCCACAAAGAAAAAACCGGCGGCTAGAGGAGAGTTGGAGGGACGGATGAGACCAGAAGCGAGCGAAGTGGTGATATATTCCTCTAGTGCATCTCTTTCATGTTTTGAAATGTTATAAAGACGGGATGAAGGGAGTGTGGCACCAGGGAGGAGATTAATGCAACAATCATAGGGACGGTGTGGAGGTAGCGACAACGCGCGGTCCTTGCTAAAGACTTCTTTAAGGTTGTGGTAAGCAGTTGGCACAACCGATAAATCAATAACCTCCTGGGTTACGACGCGTGTGGGAACAGTGCGAGGGCATGCGGACCGCAGACAGTGCGTATGACAAAAAAGACCCCAGTTAATGATAGTGGTCTTGACCCAGTCAATATGGGGATTATGTTTTGCTAGCCAGGTATCGGGCTTACAACAGGAGCCGAACGAGAGGGAATGATAAGAAAATTGATTGACTCAAAATGGTTACCAGATAATTTGAGAAATAACGGCTGAGTTTGATGGGTGACGCTCGCCAGGTGGCCTCCGTCGAGGGATCGGACCACTCTAGGTCTGGGTAATTTAGCAACGGGTATAGAAAAATGTTTAACAACAGACTCATCAATAAAATTGTCATCAGAACCTGAGTCAATGAGCGCCCTAATGTCCAATCTCTGGTCCTTATCCCAGGTAAGTATGCCCGTGAGTTGAAGCCTAGATAATGTCTGACCTGTAGATGGCAGTAGAGGAGCAGGGTCGGTCGCTGGAGGAGGTGACGCTTGGATGCGGCGAGGAGGTGACGCTTGGATGCGGCGAGGAGGTGACGCTTGGATGCGGCGAGGAGGTGACGCTTGGAGATGGTGAGGAGGTGACGCTTGGATGCAGCGAGGAGGTGACGCTTGGATGCTTCGGCGGGCAGGACGAAGAGGACAGTGGGTGATGCGATGCTCAGCCTTGCCGCAATATAAACACAGCTGGAGACGAAGGCGACGATCTCTCTCAGCTGGAGCAAGACGATTTCCTCCGAGCTGCATTGTCTTCTCTTTGTATGATATCGGCGGGGTATCGACACTGGGTATCGGCGCGAATGCAGTTTGACACGCTCCATGGCCACTCCCATTATATGTTGAAGTGCGGAGTCTCTCCTTTTCCCAGTCAACAAGGCGATTTTCAATCTCCACCGCCAGAGCGACGAGCTCATCAAGGTTGTCGGGAGTTTTAAGCGGGATCATCTGCTTCCTGACTTGGTCAGCCAGACCGAGGGAAAAGACGTCCACCAATGCGGAAGTGGGCCATCCACTATCAGCCGCAAGCCTTCGGAATTCGATGGCGAAGTCCGTGACGCTCCGCTGTCCTTGCTGCAGACGAAGTAATGACCGAGCTGCCTCACGTCCTGGCCTTTCGCGCTGGAAAATGTTCTTCATGGCTTTGGCGAACGCGGCGTATGAAGCACACACGGGAGATTGACGCCCCCATTCCGCGGTGGCCCAGGAGGAAGCCCTGCCACTCATATGGGACATGACAAAAGCCACACGAGCTCTTTCGGAGTAAAAAGATGTTGGTAGCAGTTAAAAAAAAAATCTCACACTGGGTGAGGAAGGATCGCACGTCACCTGATTCGCCGGAGAATCGCTCGGGCTTGGAGAGTGGAGGACAAGCAGCAGGAGGGATGTCGTTAGGCAGCGGATTATCTGCGGGGCGAAGATGGCGCAGTTGGACTGCTGGGTCGGCCGAGGGAGAAGTCATTGCCTGCAGCGCGGTGAGTACATTTCCCAGTTGTGTCTCCAGGGCATTTAGGCGAGAGTCTTGGCGTTCCCCAAGCAGGCTAAACTGTTCTTCCTGTTGGCGTAGAGTTCTTCTGACCGGTTCGGTCTCTGCGGGATTCATGATGTGGCCGGTTATTATGTTAGGATTTGATCACGGTGATCCCAGGATGCAGAGACGAGAGGCAATGTTGAATAATAAAAGGGGAATATTTAATAAGTCCAACAATTACAACAAAAGGCGATGGGGCAAAAAAAGCACACCATGAATAATCAACAAAAACAGGTTCCACAGTGGTCGGCAGGGAGGTAGGCCAGGGCGCACTGAACACAGCAATAAGTCCAACACAAAAATCCTCTTTACCTCAGGGGTGGCTAGGAAACAAGCACAAAGAGGTGAGGGATTACAGGAATAAGGAGTGGCAACATACCGGGACTGATGAAACGAAGCAGGCACATGCACGTGGGAGGTGCAGGAGACAATAACCGGCGAGGCCAAGCTGACTGTGACGTGCCTATATACCGGAGTGCTAATTGTGAGCAGGTGTGCATCAAGGTCCGCCCCTCGCCGAGGACAAATCACTAGAAGCACAGGTGTAGACAAGAGGAGAAAGCAGGGAAAAACACTAAAAACACAACACTCTGTTCATCTTTTAAATAATTAATATTCGATAGATTCGACAAAACAGTTGCAATAGCAGAATCAATGTCAGCACACGACACAGCTTTGTCGTTTCAATCAAACAGTCGCTTCGGCGCTACGTCACATCTATGAAACCCCCGCCCGGCGATCCTGATTGGTTCATTATTTTTTGCTATCTGGAAGGAGTTTGCAATGCCTTCGAGCCCAGATCCTTGTGTAGAGTTCAGCGAACGACAAGGATCTGGCGAGAGTCAGGTGACAAAGAAAGTACTCTGTTAAAGACGGTGAAACACTATTGAATTCAAGACAGAACTTGTACAAAAATACAATGGTTGCATAAAATGCTGCATAATCTTGTTCCTGAAGGTCCTAGCAGAAAAACAAATATTTACCAACACTTTCTTAATCTCCAGGCATTTTTATACCTAATATCATTCTTAAATCATAAAAGATTGCTGGAAAATAGAATCAAATCAAATTAATCCTTGCAGAAATGAATTGTTACACCCTTACTACTTATCATAAATTCAAAATATATCCTGAGATGGAAGCTTTTCCCCTGCAGGATTAGTGAGTCTGTGGAGGTTGTTATGTCTTAGGTCAGCAAGAGATCCTCGAGGCTTTGCTGCTGGGAGTTTGAATCAACACCTACTCTGTTTATTTGAGCTCTCCTCGTAGGGTCACTTGACTCCTATCACTAGTAATCCTAGTGTTGAAATCTGAACACACACACACTCACACCCCCAGACACATAACGACAGACCACAGCCACCGTTATCAGGGGAACAATGACAACCAACTGTTGACAGCCCTGACTTTCACTCAACAGTCTCCAGCATCAGGACATTGTTGTTTTTAATGACTGCTCCTTAACCCCTCAGGTTGTGTCATTGTAACATTTTTCACATTGCTTGAAGCCAATGTACCGTTTCATAGCATACCATGAACAACGTCGGTAGGAGAACAAAACCAAACGCATAATGTCGCATATGGCGAACAAGAATCCCGCAAGGACTGGCAGGGTGATGCGGGTAAATAAAGGGCCGTGATTAGTGGTGGCAGCAGGTAGGGACACTAATCAATAAACAAGAGTCTGGTGTGTATACTTTACGACAAAAAGTAAACAAAGGGAGGCAGGGAGCGCAAGGAACCTAGGAGACCAACAACAACAAAAGCACGACAAGACATGAATTTATATATACTTGGATGCCTCTATAATTATATAATCTGTTGCAAGAGAAGAAGCAGGTGGAGTGATATGTAACGGTAGATTAAAAAATATGGCACTTTTGTTGGAAAGTTTTGTTGTTACTAGAGATGTCCTATAATTGTTGCCGATATCCGATATTCCGATATTGTCCAACTCTTAATTACCGATACCGATATCAACCGATACTGATGTATACAGTGGTGGAATTAACACATTATTATGCCTAATTTTGTTGTGAAGCCCCGCTGGATGCATTACACAATGTAACAAGGTTTTCCAAAATAAATCAACTCAAGTTATGGAAAAAAATGCCAACATCGCACTGCCATATTTATTATTGAAGTCACAAAGTGCATTATTTTTTTTAACATGCCTCAAAACAACAGCTTGGAATTTGGGACATGCTCTCCATGAGAGAGCATTAGGAGGTTGAGGTGGGCGGGATTATGGTGGGGGTGTATATTGTAGCATCACGGAATAGTTAGTGCTGCAAGGGGTTCTGGGTATTTGTTCTGTTGTGTTTATGTTGTGTTACGGTGCGGATGTTCTCCCGAAATGTGTTTGTTATTCTTGTTTGGTGTGGGTTCACAGTGTGGCGCATATTTTGTTAAAGTTGTTTATACGGCCACCTTCGGTGTGACCTGTATGGCTGTTGATCAAGTATGCCTTGCATTCACTTGTGTGTGTCAAAAGCCGTAGATATTATGAGCCTGGGCCCGGCACGCAAAGGCAGTGCCTTTAAGGTCTATTGGCGCTCTGTACTTCTCCCTACGTCCGTGTACACAGCGGCGTTTTAAAAAGTCATACATTTTACTTTTTGAAACCGATACCGATAAATTTGAAACCGATACCGATGATTTCCGATATTACATTTTAAAGCATTTATCGGCCGATATTATCGGCAGTCCGATATTATCGGACATGCCTAGTTGTTACCTTTTTAACCAACATTATGTCTGCCAAGCATGAAACAGACTCTTTCCATAGCAATGCGTCAACAAAGAAGAAAACTTAGACTTAGACTTAGACTTAGACAAACTGTATTGATCCACAAGGGAAATTGTTCCACACAGTAGCTCATTTACAAAGGATGGAAAGGGTAACAATGGAAAGGATAATGCAGTTATAAAGTAGACTACAAATGTACCATAGTAGCAATATTAAATGTAACATATATGTAATATTTACATATTATTTACAAAGTATATAATATATACTGATATATTATATTATTTTATTATATTATATATTTACATAATATACACAATATATAACAAATCCAGTGTATGTAACAGCTGCAGCAAAAAGAAAAAAAAAAGTGAAAGTGAAGTGAAATTAGACATCATAAAATGGCCAGAAAGTGAAGAAAACAACATTGACAGCATGTCGGGTCTAAGCCGCTCAAATGTCGGGACCATTATCAAGGAAAGGGTTTGAATTACTGATTATGTGAAAGTATCTGTTTTTTTTTTAAACAGACAGTCATACTGTAACAAAGCAGCATAGTGGTGTCATTGACATTTTATCTTCTATTGAACTGCCCTTTCTCCATCTATCCATTTTCTACCGCTTGTCCCTCTTGGGGTCGCGGGTGCACTTCTCTGTTCTCTTTTTTTATGATTGTTTCATTTAAAGGATCTAAGGTTACCTGAATTCATACCTCTGGGGGAATTTCAGGCCATTTTAAAAGATCGAGAAGCTGTTTCTAATAGGTATTGTACTTGTTTTTAAATTGTTTTTATTGAATCATTTTATATATATTTTTTAATGTTTATGTTGAAAGTAATCTGTGCTTTTAAGTATAGAGTGTAACTGCTACTGTTTGTTTTTGTTGTTATTATTGTATTTATAAAACCTGTCTTTTTGCTGCCCTCTTAGCCAGGTCACTGTTGTAAAATAGATTTTAATCTCAATGAGTTTTTACCTGGTTTAAAAAAGGAAAATGAAAATGAATGAAGAGCGGGGTGTGGTATTATATACAATATAGGATCGCCTCCACAAATGAACATCTTGCGTTTGACTCAGAAAACTACTTTTAAATTCGACTGTGGAGCAAAATTGACACTAAAACATATCAATTACATATTATCTAGACCACAAAGAAGTGTTTTAAAATGTAGATTAACATAATCATAGGCCCCCTTTTATCTTAGCAAATTGGTCTAACCTAGAAAATCCCTCATAACAAAAAGGTGATCAAGATTAAGCACTTCCATCCATCCAATTTATACCGCTTGTCCCTCCCAGGGTCACGGGGGGTGTTTGTTGAGGCAGATGAGATTGTACCAGCTTTCAACATGATCGTTTAAGAGCTCTGTTTTTTTTCTGTAAACCAGGGGATATGCCTTTTAGCGGCCTTTTGTAGCTGTAGCGGTGCTGTACTATCAGTGGCGTTGCGCAAGGTGTCGTTAAAGTTGTTAGTGAGGTTACCGATAGAGACCACATCATTTGGGAATGGTGCCATTACCGCAGGCAGTAGGCCAACAGGAATCATAGTTGTGACAGCATTAATGTTGCGGCTGCTAAAGCATTGGTTATTAGTAGCTTGTTGACAATGTGTAAGAACTTCACATTCTATAAGGTAATGATCAGTCATTACTTTAGTGTACGGGAGTACCATAACTTTGGACGGGGTGTCACCCCGGACAAGGACTAGGTCTCTCATACAAACCCCGTTTCCATATGAGTTGGGAAATTGTGTTAGACGTAAATATAAATAGAATACAATGATTTGCAAATCATTTTCAACCCATATTCAGTTGAATATGCTACAAAGACAACGTATTTGATGTTCAAACTGATAAGAATTTTTTTTTGCAAATAATCATTAATTTTAGAATTTGATGCCAGCAACACGTGACAAAGAAGTTGGGAAAGGTGGCAATAAATACTGATAAAGTTGAAATATGCTCATCAAACACTTATTTGGAACATCCCACAGTGGAACAGGCAAATTGGGAACAGGTGGGTGCCATGATTGGGTATAAAAGTAGATTCCATGAAATGCTCAGTCATTTACAAACAAGGATGGGGCGAGGGTCACCACTTTGTCAACAAATGCGTGAGCAAATTGTTGAACAGTTTAAGAAAAACCTTTCTCAACCAGCTATTGCAAGGAATTCAGGGATTTCACCATCTACGGTCCGTAATATCATCAAAGGGTTCAGAGAATCTGGCGAAATCACTGCACGTAAGCAGCTAAGCCCGTGACCTTCGATCCTTCAGGCTGTACTGCATCAACAAGCGACATCAGTGTGTAAAGGATATCACCACATGGGCTCAGGAACACTTCAGAAAACCACTGTCAGTAACTACAGTTGGTCGCTACATCTGTAAGTGCAAGTTAAAACTCTCCTATGCAAGGCGAAAACCGTTTATCAACAACACCCAGAAACGCTGTCGGCTTCGCTGGGCATGAGCTCATCTAAGATGGACTGATGCAAAGTGGAAAAGTGTTCTGTGGTCTGACGAGTCCACATTTCAAATTGTTTTTGGAAACTGTGGACGTCGTGTCCTCCGGACCAAAGAGGAAAAGAACTATTCGGATTGTTATAGGCGCAAAGTTGGAAAGCCAGCATCTGTGATGGTATGGGGGTGTATTAGTGCCCAAGACATGGGTAACTTACACATCTGTGAAGGCGCCATTAATGCTGAAAGGTACATACAGGTTTTGGAGCAACATATGTTGCCATCCAAGCAACGTTACCATGAACGCCCCTGCTTATTTCAGCAAGACAATGCCAAGCCACGTGTTACATCAACGTGGCTTCATAGTAAAAGAGTGCGGGTACTAGACTGGCCTGCCTGTAGTCCAGACCTGTCTCCCATTGAAAATGTGTGGCGCATTATGAAGTCTAAAATACCACAACGGAGACCCCCGGACTGTTGAACAACTTAAGCTGTACATCAAGCAAGAATGGGAAAGAATTCCACCTGAGAAGCTTAAAAAATGTGTCTCCTCAGTTCCCAAACGTTTACTGAGCGTTGTTAAAAGGAAAGGCCATGTAACACAGTGGTGAACATGCCCTTTACCAACTACTTTGGCACGTGTTGCAGCCATGAAAGTCTAAGTTAATTATTATTTGCAAAAAAAAATAAAGTTTATGAGTTTGAACATCAAATATCTTGTCTTTGTAGTGCATTCAATTGAATATGGGTTCAAAATGATTTGCAAATCATTGTATTCCGTTCATATTTACATCTAACACAATTTCCCAACTCATATGGAAACGGGGTTTGTATTACCGTTGCGATGTGTAGGTTTATTTATTATTTCTGTAAGACCACAGCTATCAATTATAGTCTGGAGTGCCACGCACGGAGGATCTGACTAGGTATTCATATGGATATTAAAATCCCCCTTTGTAATTATATTATCTGCGTGCATCACTAGATCAGCAACAAACTGAAAATGCATTGATAAAGTCCGAATAGGGCCCAAGGGGGCGATAGATAAGAACCAGCTGGAGAGGTAGCAGTGTGACAGACTTCATAGTCAGCACCTCAAATGATTTATATTTATTACTTCGGTAAGGGCTAAGGCTAAGGTTTTCATTGGAGATTAGTGCGAGCCCTCCACTAAGAAGATGGGCAATATGTGCACTCGTATAGTTGGGAGGAGATGCCTCGTTAAGCGGGAAAAAATTCATCTGGTTTAAGCCTAATTTTGCTGAGACCAATGACTTTAAGATTGGTGTCTCTAACGACCTCAGTAACTAATAACGTTTTGGGAGACAATGTACTAATGTTTAAAAAGCCGATATTATAGGTTGTGGGCTGTTTTGAGGCATTTTTGTTAATGGTATCCATTGTACTGATATTAATAATGTTCCGTTTATTTTGTGTAGTGCGCCTTAGATAACCTCCAGCACCCCCAGCTTGGGGTCACGGCGGTGCTGGAGTCTATCCCAGCTGCACTCGGGCGGAAGGCAACATACACCACATTAGGGCCAATTTAGTGTTGCTTTAATTTACGATATTTACCGTATTTTTCGGAGTATACGTCGCAACGGCCGAAAAGGCATAATAAAGAAGGAAAAAAACATATGTAAGTCGCACTGGAGTATAAATTGCATTTTTTGGGGAAATTTATTTGATAAAACCCAACACCAAGAATAGACATTTGAAAGGCAATTCAAAATAAATAAAGAATAGTGAACAACAGGCTGAATAAGTGTACGTTATATGAGGCATAAATAACCAACTGAGAACGTGCCTGGTATGTTAACGTAACATATTATGGTAAGAGTCATTCATATAACTATAACATATAGAACATGCTATACCAAACAATCTGTCACTCCTAATTGCTAAATCCGATGAAATCTTGTACGTCTAGTCCAGGGGTCGGCAACCCAAAATGTTGAAAGAGCCATATTGGACCAAAAATACAAAAACAAATCTGTCTGGAGCCGCAAAAAAATTAAAAGCCACATTACATACAGATAGTGTGTCATGAGATATACATTGAATTAAGAGGACTTAAAGGAAAATAATGAGCTCAAATATACCTACAAACGAGGCATAATGATGCAATATGTACATATAGCTAGCCTAAATAGCATGTTAGCATCGATTAGCTTGCAGTCATGCAGTGACCAAATATGTCTGATTAGCACTCCACACAAGTCAATAACATCAACAAAACTCACCTTTGTGCATTCATGCACAACGTTAAAGGTTTGGTGGACAAAATGAGACAGAAAAAGAAGTGGCATAAAACACGTCCTAGAAAGTCCGAGAAAGTTATACATGTAAACAAAATACGGTGAGTTCAAGGACCGCCAAAATTAGTAGGACAAAACGGCGCTCGCCACTCGAATCAGTGAAACATGTTTAATATAAACAGTGGGATTTATAACAATTAGGGAGGTTTGTGTCATGTTTGGCCTCCTACAGAAACCATATTAAAACAAAAAATAAATTTTTTTCCCCTCATCTTTTTCCATTTTTCATACATCTTTGAAAAAGCTCCAGGGAGCCACTAGGGCGGCGCTAAAGAGCCGCATGCGGCTCTAGAGCTGCGGGTTGCCAACCCCTGGTCTAGTCTCTTACGTGAATGAGCTAAATAACATTATTTGATATTTTACGGTAATGTGTTAATAATTTCACACATAAGTCGCTCCTGAGTATAAATCGCACCCCCGGCCAAACTATGAAAAAAACTGCGATTTATAGTCCGAAAAATACGGACTATAAATATGGTTAGGATTTCCATTTTTAGTACTCACCAGAGGTGGGACCAAGTCATTGTTTTGCAAGTCACAAGTAAGTCTCAAGTCTTTGCCCTCAAGTCCGAGTCAAGTCCCGAGTCAAGACAGGCAAGCCCCGAGTCAAGTCCAAAGTCAAGACTGGAAAGTCTCAAGTCAAGTCCTAAGTCCTGCATTTTGAGTTTCGAGTCCTTCCAAGTCCTTTTAACCACAGACTAATATATTAACACAGATTGTGTATGCTTTTCAAACGCTGTATTTATTTATTAAAACAAGTGCATTTTAAATTGCAGGAAAGAAAATTGTGCTGACATTGCACTTTATAATAGCACTATTAACCAGTCATTTTAAACATTAACTCATTCCTTTACAGAACAAACACATTGAAAAATAAAGTGCAAATGTACTTATTTGTACAAAAGTGTTAACATTGAAAAAACATGACATATACGTGAACATAACAAAAAAGTTGTACTTTTTATATGTCAGGGCCCTATGCTGCATTGCATTTGCAAAAGACCAAATTAGCCAAGAGTCAGTCAGTCATTTGTGCACGATGGGGGCGTAGTATGATGCCACCATGGCTGAAAACTCGCTCCACTGGAGCACTGGAGGCAGGCACTGCCAAGACTCTCATGGCCACTCGGAACAGTGAAGGAAGAGTCTTCATGTTCAATGCCCAGAACAAAAGGGGGGAGAGAGTTTTTTTGGGGTTGGTGCACTACTTGTAAGTGTATCTTGTGTTTTTTATGTTGATTTAATTTATTAAAAAAAATAAAAAAATTCTTGTGCGGCCCGATACCAATCGATCCACGGACCAGTACCGGGCCGCGGCCCGGTGGTTGGGTACCACTGAGGTAAACAACCAACAGTATGTCAGAAAGCTAGCTAAAACGGTACACATATTCATAATATAGTATACATTTTAACTGACCTTTATTTTACTATTTTTGTCTTTTTTTAGGTGGCTAAAATACGCGGTGCTGCTGACCGCCGTCTAACGTTACGTGTGATATATTGACTAACGTAACCCAGCTGCTTAAAAAAAATCACTGAACAAAAAGTATGAATAAGGTAGTGAACTGCAACAGATTCCCGTGTTTGCAATAACGTTATAACGTTAGCAGTGAGTTTACAGCCTCACTGATTTAACTACACAGCAAATAAAAGTCACGTTACTTAGCCAATAAACGTTATCTTACATTCAAAACTTACGGTACCCTTCTTTGTGCAACTTCAAATGCCGGACGAAGTTGGAAGTTGTTGCCTCTCCATCAGTCATTTTCGAACCGCATGTGTTGCATACTGCAAACCGTTTTGTGTTGACCACCTCGTAATTTTTATACCCAAACAAAATTATTTTAGGTATCATTTTTTGTTCACTGGCGTGTGGTTTGGACATGTCTTCTTCGTTGGTTGTCCTGCAATTTGATTGGATGAATGCTGTGTGATGAAAACAAAGTAGATCTAATTTGATTGGCTGTTGTACTGAGAGCACACCAGCTGACACACGCAACGCTGATAGACAAGTACACAATGAAAAATACGGAGCGCTCCCGAATAACTTTTTCATCTTTGGGTTTTGGGGAAAGTAGCAAGTCATGTCAAGTCATGTCAATTCAAAAGGCTCAAGTCCAAGTGAAGTCACAAGTCATTGATGTTAAAGTCTAAGTCGAGTTGCAAGTCTTTTTACATTTTGTCAAGTCGAGTCTAAAGTCATCAAATTCATGACTCGAGTCTGACTCGAGTCCAAGTCATGTGACTCGAGTCCACACCTCTGGTACTCACATACATTAAGGAATTATTGGATTGTTTGCACCTTACTCAAAATTATTTAGCAGGATATAACGCTTACAGGACAGCACGGTGGCAGAGGGGTTAGTGCATCTGCCTCACAATACGAAGGTCCTGAGTAGTCCTGGGTTCAATCCCGGGTTCAGGATCGTTCTGTGTGGAGTTTTCATGTTCTACCCGTGACTGCGTGGGTTCCCTCCGGGTACTCCGGCTTCCTCCCACCTCCAAAGACATGCACCTGGGGATAGGTTGATGGGCAACACTAAATTGGCCCTAGTGTGTGAATGTGAGTGTGAATGTTGTCTGTCTATCTGTGTTGGCCCTGCGATGAGGTGGCGACTTGTCCAGGGTGTACCCCGCCTTCCGCCCGATTGTAGCTGAGATAGGCTCCAGCGCCCCCCGCGACCCCAAAGGGAATAAGCGGTAGAAAATGGATGGATAACGCTTACAACACTTTCAAAAGTTAGCGCCCCCTAGGCAGCCGCTTAAAGGTTGTAAACAGTAACTTTAATTGTTTGAATATCTTTAGATGTCCTTCAAATATCTTGGTAACAGATGGTTTCAAGCACTATAGTGGGCCTGAGGGTTGATGTACATCATTTAAGGAGAACCAGTGTGATACGTAGAGCAGTAGCAAAAACATTGCTCACGTCTCTGGAGGACAGGAAATAATTGGAAAGAAATATGTGCTGTCGCAGCGCTGCTACAGACTAAATACTGATCTGTGTTGCTGTCTGACTGCACTAATGTGTTCTTGCTCCTATTTCAAATCAGATATCCGCTGTTGATCACAATCTTTTTGCAGTGACACACCTCCTCCGCTGGGTTTTTTTCAAAGTGTGAGCCTTTCCAAATAAACAGTACTGACGAACGAGCCGGCATCCCAGATTTACTATCGACAAAGGAAAACAAAGACATGGTATTGCAAGAACCCAAGTGTCTATTTTGGTTTTAGATTCGTAATGCATTTTTTTCAGCGTGTTTGTTGACATGTCGTCTATGCTGATCATCAGCAACGAGCTGACTTGCTAAAATGACATTCTTTGAAAATCTACTCTTACAATGGGTGCCCCAGGAAATAAAATGTATACATTAACTGTATTTTTTTTTAACCAAGCAAAATGTCCTGCACATTAATTTGATTGAAAATTACAAGTGTTGCATGCTACACATTCTAAAATTAGACTTCACCATTAAATGTAATCATTAAATCCTTCAGAAATGTTATATTGTTTTGGTGCTGACAGATGATATTTAAAAAAAAAAAATCCAGATAAATTATTTTTTAAATTTATATCAATTATAATTATTCAGACGTTATGCCTTGCTTGCATAATTTAAATCAACATTTAGTGAGAGCTAGGGATGGGAATTGATAAGATTTTTCCAGTTCCGATTCCACTTCCGATTCCACTTTCGATTCTGCTTAACGATTCGGTTCTTTAACGGTTCTCTTAACGATTTTTTTGGGGAGGGGGGAAAAAAGATGACAAAAAGAAGGATTAGCATCGATTTTGTTTGGTCTGGAGTAAGGTCTTAAGAGGCACATAGCATTAAAAAAAACAACTTTTGTAAATACATTTAAAAAATAAATTCTAAAGAATTTAACAAAATACAACGTGGAAATTACACAACAATGTAACATTTCATAACATTTTTAAAACTTTTAAGAATCTTTGTCATCTATATAGAAAATGTACCGTGCATATACCGTGCAAAGGATTGTTTAGATTTACAGGGTGAAACTAATATAATGACATAGGCTCTTAACATGCAATACTAGATATTTCCAAACTTCTTTTGATATAATGTTGATGTTTATTGCTTGCAGCTTATAAAAACCTTGAATTGAAAATCTCAGAAAATGTGGTGTACTGTAAACTGTAAGCCATGATCATCAAAACTATATTAAAATAAAGGCTTGGTGTATGACATTTTGCATGTTATGACTTTATATCACATTTTAGTTTGACCGTTGAAGTTAATTGCTGACATGAATAGACTGTTACACAATATTCAAATTGTATGAGTTCCACATGTATAATTTAATGACTGAGAGAAAATATTGTTGAAGGAAAACATGGAACTTTTCTCTTGACTACAATTGAACATTCACCTACCCAAGGAGCATCCACTGTGGCAAATTGTTGCAAGCTTTTGACCACTAACTTAGTCACTGCTCTGTGACACCTGTCGTTCCTGGTTAAACGGTACTCGTTGTCAGGTTCAAACACTGATGACATCTATTAAACAGGACAAGAATCAAAGAATCAAACAGAGACAGACTTCAATGTGGTTCAGCGAGGAGAAACGTATACATCTGTACACTTGTATAGCGTCATTATGCTCGAACGAAAAAAGGTTCACGTCTCCTCTTTTATTTGGATATTCCTTGTTTACATAACAACAGCTGTTTCTAAAGGAATGGGGGGTATGTAAACAGCCATTGTTTTTGGTCACATTAACACAAAAGAAAAATATGCCTCGGGCTCGGGCTGGTCCTGGATCGAGCTTGGGCAAGTCTTGGATCACAATAGATAACCCCTCCCGTCTACTCCCATCGTACACAATGGAATTTTCCAAGCCTTTGGCTTGGTGCAACAAAGACAGCTTTCGTCTGTTCACTGGGAACGCAGTGAACGGAAAGGTTTTTGATCATTTACATACATTACATTATAGGCGGTGTTAGTACCTGTTGTATTTACTTCAGACGAGTACTGCTTCCTGGTATGAGATCGGCACTTGCGACATTCATTGCATGCTGTATGTTCAAATGTTTCAGCATATTGCTCGTATGTCCTCCTCTTGATGAAGTAACAACAATGGAAATATTAAAAGTTGCGCTGTTGTCATCTTTTTTAGTAAAACGTCGACAAAATTCGGTGCGCTTTTTCTGCCCAGTAACGTCTTGTTGCTGACGTCAACACGGACATTGATTAATGACATAATCTGCACCTGGAAAAAACAGATGGTAATCGATTCCTAGGAATTGATGCCGCAATGTCATACAGGAACATTTTGTAATGGTTTCACGAACATTTTTTAACATTTATTTGCTCAAAACTTGCTAACAGTTTCATCTACGGTGCCATCAGGGTGTATTTCAAAGTGAAATATGCCAGCAAGCACACTAGTCGGAGTCTCTTCACTCATCTTCGGTGCTAGGGTAAAGGAGTACGTACAGTCAAAATAAATTGCGTGATTAATCTGCGTATGTACATGGTTGATGAGATATTTTTTGTTAACTTATTATTTTTGCAAGCCTTTTTTCTTTTTAATATGCCTTATCCCAACTATACTTCATGTTTGTTTTCTTAAAACAAAAACAACAACAATATTTGAGTCATGTCCCTGGGTTTTCACTCAGTCCTGTTACCCCCTATTGGAAATGTATAATATTGTTGTATTATTCAAATAGGGCAGGCCATTGGAAGGCCCACAAGTAGATTCACTTACCCCGCAGGGGGGTTAACATATCAGCACAGTCTTGTTATCTAATTATTTGTATTATTTTGACATTGTCTATTTGTTTTTTAAAACAGCATGTTACACCAGCACATTACAGTGCTTAGTGTCAACTACATTCTATTGCCATGAACACCGTGTGGCTATAATTTATGTATTTGCTAATTTAATGCTAAAAAGTCACTCCTTTTACTTTCAGTCCTGTTACTCAAATGAGATGTGCTATAGGAACCTTGTACAAAAATGAAATAAAGTTGCCTGAGATATATATATATATATATATATATATATATATATATATATATATATATATATATATATATATATATATATATATATATATATGCATGTACATACATACATACATACATACATACATACATACATACATACATACATACATATATATATATATATATATAAATATATATATGTCTTAATAAGGTTATCCAAAAAATAGTGCTCGATACCGTAGTAGAGCGCAATATATGTATGTGTGGGAAACAAAATCACAAGACTATTTCATCTCTACAGGCCTGTTTCATGAGGGGGTTCCCTCAATCATCAGGAGATTTTAATGGGAGCATTCACATACCATGGTTTATATAGGGCACAGAGTGGGTGGGTACAGGCTGGTGTTGGGGCGTGGTGATTGGCTCATGTGTTACCTAGGAGGTGTTTCCGTCTGTGGCGGCATGCTGATACAATTTCGCTGCATATATATATATATATATATATATATATATATATATATATATATATATATATATATATATATATATATATATATATATATGCATTTTCTTTATTTTCATGACTATTTACATTGTAGATTGTCACTGAAGACATCAAAACTATGAATTAACACATGTAGAGTTACTTAACAAAAAATGGTGAAATAACTGAAAACGTGTTATTTTCTAGTTTCTTCAAAATTGCCACCCTTTGCTCTGATTACTGCTTTGCACACTCTTGGCATTCTCACGATGAGCTTCAAACACACCTGTGAAGTGAAAACCATTTCAGATGACTATAGCTCATCGAGAGAATGCCAAGACATACTTGCCAACCCTCCCGGATTTTCCGGGAGACTCCCGAAATTCAGCGCCTCTCCTGAAAACCTCCCGGGACAAATTTTCTCCCGAAAATCTCCCGAAATTCAGGCGGACCTGAGTGACGTGTCGACAGCCTGTTTTCACATCCGCTGTCCCCCAATATAAACAGTGTGCCTGACCAATCATGTTATAACTGTAGAATGATGGCGGGCGAGTTCTGGTTTCTTATGTGGGTTTATTGTTAGGCAGTTTCATTAACGTCCTCGCAGCGCGGCAACAACACACAACTACAGCAGTCATGTTTTTGTCTACCGTAAACCAGTTTGTCTGCTTTAAACAGCAATGTTGTGACACTCTTAAACAGGACAATACTGCCATCTACTGTACATGCATATGTGACAATAACATCTAGGGCTTTTAGAGAGTGCAGTGCACAACTGCGCACACAACAAGGAGACGAAGCAGAATGCATCATCAGAGAGGGTGTTCGGCATGGTTAGAAAAATAGTGACAGAGAATAGAACAAGGATGGACAATTCAACCTTTAACTCAACAATGAGTAGATGAGTGTTATGTGTGTGTATATATGTGTAAATAAATGAACACTGAAATTCAAGTATTTCTCTTATATATATATATATATATATATATATATATATATATATATATATATATATATATATATATATATATACTGTAGCTAGAATTCACTGAAAGTCAAGTATTTCTTATATGTATATATATATATATATATGAAATACTTGACTTGGTGAATTCTAGCTGTAAATATACTCCTCCCCTCTTAACCACGCCCCCCCCAACCACGCCCCCCTCATAACATTTTCAGTTATTTCCCCTTTTTTGTTGTTTCTAATGAACATTGGCTGTACGAATGTAACCTATGACTGGGTGTCATGGATATTAATGGTGATTGTATTGTGGTGTGTTGTCCTGTGCTGAGTGTTAAATGGTGTGACATGCAGTGTAAAATCTCCCACATGCTTTTTATGAGCATTTTCCTATTTGGCATGCAGATGGCAGCCTGGCAGTAATTAATGACAAGCGGTTAAATGGTGTGATGTGATCTTACATTGTAATGAGAAGGCATTGGTGTGCGGCCAAGCGTGACTATCAGCTTAGTACAGGACGCGAACATGCAAGCCCTAAGGTCACATGGTCATTTGCCTCGTGAAATTATTTATTTTGTATCATTGTGTACCCTACCTTCTGTAGTGTTGATTTAATTTGAAAATTATGTCTTCCAAACCACTCATTGTCCCCCAAACAATGGTGATGTCGTGGCCAGAAATCAATGGTCATAGTGCCAAACATTTGACCTGCATGGTTTTTCGATTCGCGGATTTTAGTTTGTGGTGGCAACAAACCTTGTGTTCATTATCCAAACTAAAATCCGCCAATCAGAAAGTCCTGCAGTTTTGCACTTTGACCATCAAAATGTAGCCACCTTGGCCTGGTTGTCTGCAACATTCATGGAGGCTGAAGGTGACTGTAGATTTAGAGTGAGGTAATGCAGATGGGGTTCATGATAATGTTAACTGATAGAGGCTGCGCTGGTGGAAGATCCCACCCTTGTTGGTTTGTGGGAGCCCCATTATCACGCCTGCCTGCAATGGTCCAGCCCTTGTCTGGATGAGGCACTGTGTGAAGCAGGGCTGCAGCTATCGATTATTTTAGTCCTCGAATAATATATCGATTAGTTTGTTTGATTAATCAAGTAGTCGGATAAAATACACTTTATAGCCACTACATATATCCATCCATCCATTTTCTACCGCTTGTCTCTTTGGGCGTATATATTAGGGAAACTAGTTGAAATACATTAAAACTAAAAACATGTTTTTGCATGCCATAACTTTCATTATTTTTGTCTAATAAATTCACATCAACAATAGCTGTGTTTCCATTGCAGTTTTTCACAAAATAAAAGCGAAATTTCTAAAATCTAAAAGTACATTTTGTCACGGCGGAGGGGGGGGGGGGGGTCGCAGCTTGCTGCGAGGTTTGTTTTCCCGGGATGCAAACGGACCACTCCGGACAGGACTTGCAGTTAGGAACATATTTTAATCTTGGAACTCAAAAGGGTACAAAAACGGAAAACAAGGCGAAGGCACAACGCGCTGATCGCACTTGAAACAAAAGCTAACACTTAGCATAGACTAAGGACATAGAGAACTTACGTGACAGGTGCATGTAGCAAATACTTAGCATGAAACCAGACATGAAGCGAACAATGACGCCAGACTGAGCGTGGAGAGCAAGGTGACTAAATAGCTCTCTGATTAGTGGTTGACAGCAGCTGAGCGTGGGACCACTAACCAGAGGCAGGTGAAAATAAGAAGTAGCTATGGTAACAAACTCAGGAGGTGCACAAACAGGAACTAAAGGAGTCCAAAACTAACAGAAAATACAAAACATGATCCGGACCACGGATCATGACACATTTGCGACTTCTAGGTGTTTCCATTAAAGGGGAACATTATCGCCAGACCTATGTAAGCGTCAATATATACCTTGATGTTGCAGAAAAAAGACCATATATTTTTTTAACCGATTTCCGAAGTCTAAATGGGTGAATTTTGCCGAATTAAACGCCTTTCTATTATTCGCTCTCGGCCCGATGTGACGTCACAACGTGAAGCAATCCGCCATTTTCTCACTTTCGTCGGTGTGTTGTCGGAGGGTGTAACAACACGAACAGGGACGGATTCAAGTTGCACCAGTGGCCCAAAGATGCGAAAGTGGCAAGAAATTGGACGAAATTTGTTCAAAATACGAGGGTGTGGAGAAAGCCGACGAAATGGTCAGTCGTTTGTTCCGCACACTTTACTGATGAAAGCTATGCTACGACAGAGATGGCAAGAATGTGTGGATATCCTGCGACACTCAAAGCAGATGCATTTCCAACGATAAAGTCAAAGAAATCTGCCGCCAGACCCCCATTGAATCTGCCGGAGTGTGTGAGCTATTCAGGGACAACGGACCTCGGTAGTATGGCAAGCAATGGCGGCAGTTTGTTCCCGCAGACGAGCGAGCTAAACCCCCTGGATGTCTTGGCTCACACCGTCCCTTAAGCCACCGAAGATGATCAAGAGAAGAATATCGACCCTAGCTTCCCTGGCCTGCTGACATCAACTCCAAAACTGGACAGATCTGCTTTCAGGAAAAGAGAGATGAGGGTATGTCTACAGAATATATTAATTGATGAAAACTTTATTCATTACTCGCGGTTTTACGTAAATTATTATACATAAACTGTGTTTACCAATAATTTAGCTTAAAAACATATATTTTTTTCAATCATTCGAGTACATTCGTCTTGTGTAATGCAGTTTGTTGTGTCTATTTTGGTATGGTTAACCTGAGTTCTGAAATCGTGGAAAAATATATGTTCTTAGCGCGCCTGAAATGGGCTGTCTGCACTCTCAAAGTGCATGTTGTTGCCAAATGTATTTCATATGCTGTAAACCTAGTTCATAGTTGTTAGTAATTATCTTATCAGACAGTGTTAAGCCGCTGAAATCCGAGTCTGAATCCGAGCTAATGTCGCTATACCTTGCTGTTCTATCCGCCATGTTTGTTTGTATTGGCATCACTGTGTGACGTCACAGGAAAATGGACGGGTGTATATAACGATGGTTAAAATCAGGCACTTTGAAGCTTTTTTTTAGGGATATTGCGTGATGGGTAAAATTTTGAAAAAAACTTCGAAAAATAAAATAAGCCACTGGGAACTGATTTTTAATGGTTTTAACCCTTCTGAAATAGTGATAATGTTCCCCTTTAAAGGGTGTGTTGGAAAGTCTCATCCCGCGAGACTCCACTTTGAGGAAGATATTGCAGCCATGGAAAATGAAGGCGGGCAGCACGGTGGATCAGGGGTTAGTACGTGTACCTCACAATACAAAGGTCCTGGGTTCAATCCTGGGCTCCAGATCGTTCTGTGTGGAGTTTGCATGTTCTCCCCGTGACTGCGTGGGTTCCCTCCGGGTACTCCGGCTTCCTCCGACCTCCAAAGACATGCACCTGGGGATAGGTTGATTGGCAATACTAAATTGGCCCTAGTGTGTGAATGTGAGTGTGAATGTTGTCTATCTGTGTTGGCCCTGTGATGGGGTGGTGACTTGTCCAGGATGTACCCCGCCTTCCGCCCGTGTGCAGCTTGGAAAGGCTCCAGCACCCCTGCAACCCCAAAAAGGGACAAGCGGTAGAAAATGGATGGATGGATGTAAAACAAAGGCAGCAGGTGATTGCTTAAAGGCAACGTCTTTACAGCCCTCTTGACATTACTGTTTGGGCATCTCTCCAAGCCTGCGGGTTGGTTGCCGGAAAGGGGCCCGCGAGACGGCCCGGTGCGGCGGTACCACCTCGCCTCCAACCCACTGGCCGACTGATCGGAGACTTACGACACATTGTTCGGGCATGTGATTCTCTTCAAGCCTGCGAGTCAGTCTCTACTACCTGTGAGATGGCCCGGCATACTTGCCAACCCTCCCGATTTTCCCGGGAGACTCCCGAATTTCAGTGCCTCTCCCGTAAATCTCCCGGGGCAACCATTCTCCCGAATTTCTCCTGATTTATATTGGGGGCGTGCCTTAAAGGCACTGCCTCTCTCACCTGAAAATGAAACTATTATATATGTCTCTTTTATCCATTAATACACTGACACACAACATCCGGATTCCCATTGCTTCAAAACTACGGCAAGTAGTAATGTCCAAAAACATAACAGAGACAAAGCAGAAGAACGAAGAAGAGACATGGCGACAGGGCCGGCCCGTGGCATAGGCCGTATAGGCAAATGCTAAGGGTGCCGTCCATCAGGGGGCGCCACGCCAGTGCCACAAATGTTGGAGAAAAAAAAAAAAAAAAAAAAAAGTTGGTATTATTATTTCTAAATACAAAAAATAATCCCACGTTAATTAAAATGCAAAGTAAAGCCTATTTAATAGAAATATTATTTGTTACAACATTACGCCCCCCCTCTCCCCCGCACGGTGCGCCCCTCCCTTCCCGTATCATGACTCTTTTTGGACGTCACCACATCAAAAAATCAACACAAGATGTCAAAACGGCCAAAACTGTCAGGTGCCCAGGGAAGAAAAAAGAGAAAAGAAGAGGAGTAGGAACGAGAAAAGACAGAGTTAGCAGGTAGGTAACGTTAGCCTACATTAAATTATTTGTCTGTTACAGAATGTGATAGTAACCTGGCTTTTTAGCATTAAGCTAATGTTACATGATTCGGCAATTGCTAATCAATACATAGCTAGTTCTGTTTTAACGTCGGGTTAATATTGTGGAGGGGGCTAAATTGTTATGGAAAATAATTAATGTAACGTTAGGTAATTACAGTACTCACCTTACATTCCTCAGGGACATTTGTATTAGATCTTTTAAGCAGGTGTTTTTTGTTTACATTGTTATTGCCTTCTGGTTAGCTAATGTTTGCCCTGCAGGTAATAGTCACTTGTCCACCCCTTTATATATTAGGTATAGTTGTAAGTAAAAAAAAAAGGTCAAAGACAAAGCTATTCGGGTTCTTGTGAGTATATACACTTCACTGCCGATGTGGGGGGGGGGCGCCACCTAAAATCTTGCCTAGGGCGCCAGATTGGTTAGGGCCGGGCCTGCATGGCGACGACGAGTAAGAAGAAGAAGTACGCTTGCAAGTTCCAAAATGTTTGGAAAAAAATAATTTCAGTTCATCCAGGACAGCTCCATGCCTGCAAAGTTTGTAGATCAGACTTCTCCATTGAACACGGTGGCCGAACGGATATACTCATTCATGAACGGATTATTTATTTATGTATATATATATATATATATATATATATATATATATATATATATATATATATATATATATATATATATATATATATATATATATACGGATTATTTATATATATATATATATATATATATATATATATATATATACAGATTATTTATATATATATATATTTATATATATATATATATATATATTTATATATATATATATATATATATATATATATATATAAGAAATACTTGAAAATATATACACCCCCACCCCACCCCATCTCCCGAATTCGGAGGTACATCTCCCGAATTCGGAGGTCTCAAGATTGGCAAGTATGCGCCTCACTGCCCCCAGCCGACCAATCGGAAGCGAGACCAAGACGACCCGTCTGCCTTAGTTGTCCTGCATCGGCGACTCGCCAGTTTGGTGTTAATGTGACCTCTGTATGTGAAAAAATATTTACTGAAATTTTTTGGCGAAACACATTAATATCGAAACATCTTAAAAACCACCTCATGAGAGCGCAAACATGTTTTTGCGGTATTTGAGAGTTTTTTTGAAACATAGGTGTTTCCATTACCAGTTTCTTATTGCGATATTTAGGTTTAGCGCATTTCCGGCGCTAATGGAAACGCAGCTATTGACATTGCACCTTTACCATGTGTGAATTAATAACAAATGAGAAATGCCTCTTAGCTGCTTGGCGCCACACAGACAACGCCAGCCACGCCCTATTGCACCGACCATTTGGAAAAAAATGTCCGCATATTTAGGCAGGGCAAGGCAATTTTATTTATAGCGCACAATTCGTACCCAAGTATATTCAAAGTGCTTCAGAGAAAATTAGAAGAAGGAAAAATAATTCAAACTAAAATCTGAAAATACAATCATGATAAAAGCAATCATAATTCATTCAAATCAATCAAATAGTGTTGATAAAATACTTTCATGCACATGCACAACTAAATTAAATAGTTCTCAGGCTGGATCTGAACATTGCCAACGTTACGGCCTGTCTCACATCTTCAGGAAGACTATGCCAGATTTTGGGAGCATAAAACTGAAATACAGTTTCACCATGTTTGGTCTTGACTCTGGACACCAGCGGGATACCACCCCCTGAGGTTCTCAGAGCTGAGAGATGGTTCATATGGCTCTATCATGTCAGAGATGTACTTTGGCACAAGACCATAAAAAGACTTGTAGAGCTGTTTTATAGTCTATTCCCTGAGCAACAGGAAGCCAGTGTAATGACCTAAGCACTATACTAATATGGTCATATTTCCTGGTTCTAGTCAGGACTCGAGCAGCAGCATTTTGGATGTACTGCAACTGCTTTACAGCTCGTTTGAAAAAACCCACTGAGAAGGCCATTACATTAGTGTAACCTGCTGGAGACAAAGGCATGATTTACACATTATTCCTCTGGTTTTGGTAATGTTATTTAGGTGGTAAAAAGCTGCTGATGTTATTGACTTAATGTGGCTGTAAAGTTCAAGTCTCAGTCCATTATTACCCCTAGATTTCTAACCTAAAGTTCTGGGGACTCCTTGCGGTCCATTTTTTAAATACATTTTTAATACTTACACGCATTAAACTATCAATCGAAGCAGCATAAAATAAATCCCAAAAAAATTTCTATAAAATAAATGGATTTAACCGATCAAAAGCACATAGTGGTACAGTGTTTTAGGTCTTCAATGACAGTGATCAATCAGATTAATCTATCATTATTAGTAATCTGATTAAAATTGTTAACGCAAGTAACCCATTAAAATCTTAGCTAAAAAGGAATGTTATTTAATTGTGATTCATCAAAGTTAATCCACAGCAACCCTATGATTAATTTGATTAAGATTTTGTATCTTTTACTTGGGAGAGCTGCAAACACAACTCCAACACTCCTCACATTCTCATTCCGGCTTGAGACCGCAATGGCAGAGTTTTCACATTGTCACTGGTCATGGCTTTCATTTGATATATAACATTTGCAGCCTCAAAAGGTTTATATTGAAGCATCAATGAGTCTAAAGCAGGGGTCTTCAATTAAAATTGAGTGAAGTCTGTTCCTGAGAATTCTGTACCTGACAGCAAAAGTCCGAACCTCATATCGTCTTAAATGACATCAAACAGACTAGCTAGCCCATATGAATATCAAATGTAATGAAATACTACACATCTCGCTATTTTTTCAAAAATATTAATTTTGCGCTAACACAATGAACCCACATTGCTACTGAAAGAAAACCACATGTTTTGTCAATAATGAAAGATTGATCTGTGACTTAAACAAAAAAAAATATCACAAGCACCAAAAGCTTTGCCTGTTACATCTGTACACTCATCTACGGCGAAGGAACTACACACATGCATCAAGATGTAATTATACATCTTCTGTTAAAGTTTCTGATTTTCTTGTTACCTTGGTAGCTGACTTTGGGATTCGCTTGATTTTGTCACACCGTTATTTTTGTTTACGTTCAAGTAAGGTCTCAGCAGCACCATTTAACAACTCTCCCAACCCTGAATTACTTTTTGTTATGCTCCAATCCTGAGTGAACTCTCATTTGCACGTTGCTGTGCTGTAAATCAGGGGTTCTTCACTTTTTTTACTTTAGGACCCAACTTTTCCACTACAGAGGGGCTCGAGACCCACACAAATATGAACTATTAACACTTTGAATCATATCTAATAATTGTATGTAACCTGCTTACAAACAATGTTGGCTTACATTAGGCTGATTACAAAAATAAGTACTAATCAAAAATAAGTACTAATCAAATATACTGCATAAACAAAACTGATGAAAAATAAATTAGCATATAATTATGTCTCACTAAAACAAATACATTCCAACTAAATTAATAATACATTAATAATAAATATGTTTCTTAAATAAACAGTCAACAAAATAAAAATGCAAATGGAAAAGACATGCACCTGGGGATAGGTTGATTGGCAACACTAAATGGTCCCTAGTGTGTGAATGTGAGTGTGAATGTTGTCTGTCTATCTGTGGTAGTCATATTTTTTGCACTTAAGAAACTTCTCTATGACGTTAGCTCCAGTCTTTTTCTGTTTGTTTGATATTGTCATTACTGCTGCATGTGCTGGAAAAGTGTATTACAACTGAGTACTGCTGCAGCCCATACAGACCACAGCTGAGAAACACATATGTTTTTGGCAGCCCTAAATAGGGGGCACCCGGCCCAACACTGGGCTCTCGGGTTAAGAAACACTGCTGTAAATGAATGCGTCATGACCAGGGATGATGTTCGAAACAGGTTCTCCCGGTTGTTCGATAAGAAAAGAACCGATTCCATGGACTCGAATCCCTTTTTGAGAACCGGTTCCCGTTATCGAGGCCACTATAGTAAAGAAAAAGAGTTGGTTCTTTATTCGAATCCCTGGGAACGAATCCCGTCCCACAGTAAATGCCCTGTGGAACGTCCCAGGAAATGACGTAGCTCAGTCATTAGGTGGCAGATACAGAAGCAGCAACAACAATGGACCGGAAAAAACGCCTCAAGGCATGGCTTCATTTTACAAAAAAATACGACGAGGAAACGGCTATCTGCAATTATTGCCAGGTTTCGCTCTCATGTAAGGGGGGGAAGTACAACAAGCATGTTGAAACATGTTCAGGCTGCACATAACCTGAACCCGACTTAAACAAGTTGAAAAACTTATTCGGGTGTTACCATTTAGTGGTCAATTGTACGGAATATGTACTTCACTGTGCAACCTACTAATAAAAGTCTCAATCAATCAATCAAACGTTCGAGAAAAGTGTCGCGGAGAAGCAGCAATGAAGCAAACCCCTTTTCCTGTGCTTCAACCTGCAGCGCCAATTCCAGTGATAGTACTGGTGAGTAACTTAACGTTAACTGTTGCCGGTTAATTTTCATATCTGTTCACTCGTAGCCTTTAGGCTAAAATAACGTTACCTCGTATGTCAATCCAGGATTGCAGTAATGTTAGCTAGACTAACGATACCTAAGCATAGTCAGTGGCTAACGGTAACGTTAACGTTAGCCTTTTTGTATGTGTCTGATAACGTTAACAGTATCTTGTAGCCTACACCAGTGGTCCCCAATCACCGGGCCACGGCCCGGTACCGGTCCGTGGATTGATTAGTTAAAAATTAATTAAATTAATTAAAATAAAATAAAAATGTTTTTTTAAATAAATAAAATAAAATATTTGTTTTATTTTTTATTAAATCAACATAAAAAACACAAGATGCACTTACAATTAGTGCACCAACCCAAAAAACCTCCCTCCCCCATTCACACTTATTCGCACAAAAGGGTTGTTTCTTTCTGTTATTAATATTTCTGGTTCCTACATTATATATCAATATAGAGCAATACAGTCTGCAGGGATACAGTCCATAAGCACACATGATTGTATTTTTTTTATGAAAAAAAATAATTAATAAATAAATATACAACAACCTATCTGGATTCGATAAGAGAATCGATAAGGAATCGGTTCGATAAGAGGATTTCATAATGGGCTCGAACTCGATAATTTCTTATCAAACACCATCCCGAGTCATGACTCTTTCATACTGGGCTCTAAACTGCTGTGTTTTTGTGCACTTACTTTGGACTTCTGTTGATACTTTACCAAAGATCTGTGTTTGGTCTCATACGCTTTGGGTCAATGCTAAAGTTTCAAAGCATATGAGAGATCAGTTCATCCTCACAGATTTCGATTGATCAGATCTCGTCCAACTAAATGATTAGATCTGACCAATCGAAGTCCAAGCCAATGGGCATGAAGCCTGCTCGGATGAGAGGCCCTCTTAGATCGACTAAATGTCCTGAGAATATAATGACCTGGATGAATGAGAACATCCTTAGACATATCGGTTTGTCCCTTTGCTTTTAAATATACATTTTTTTCAACAACTTTTCGTACTTTAGAGCAAAAGATGGTTCTCTCATTCAAGTCGCATTTGCTTCTCAGTAGGTAAACAAACCACTTCTATGGCTCATTTTGAGTGACGTTTCCGCGCTTTCCCCAATAGTAGTAATCGTAGTAACCCCAGATTTCCACTGGATGCGTAATGGCAGCAAAACTTCACCGCCACGGCGGCGGACTCCTTCCCTTTTCATTCAAGTCTTCATGTCGGTCTCCACCGCACCGCCATGGTGTTTCTGTTCTGCATTCCAGCGCTAAATATACACGGGGCTCCTATTTTTGTTGGTCGCCGCCACTCAGCAGTTCACTTTAGGTTAAGTGTGTTTGTTGTGGACAGGAAATCATGCACGAACACAAAATAAATTATCTGGTTTACTTTTAAAATAAAATAGTCCGTCTTCAAGGTGTATCATATTTGACCCTTTGAAACGTTCTAATGGGGAGGGACGGACATAAAGTCAACTTGTCAACGGTTTTCAGATGTAATTTCACCTCGTTGATGCGAATTTTAGACATACTTAAAATTTAAGAAGCATATACAGGCATATCCCTGACAGCTATTATTGTAATATTGTACATGGTAATTGGAATTTGTTATGTATTGTATATATTATATTAATATATCAGTATATATTATATACTGTATATATAATATATAAATATTACATATATGTTATATTTTATATTTCTACCATGGTACATTTTTAGTCTACTTTATACCTGCATTATCCTTTCCATCCTTACCCTTCCCATCATTTGAAACTGAGCTACTGTGTGGAACAATTTCCCTTGTGGATCAATAAAGTTTGTCTAAGCCTAAGTCTATGTTACTGTCGTGTTGTTGCTTGCTACCAAAAAAATTAAGTTGTCGTTCTGCAAGGCAAAACTGTTGTCTTTTCCACAAGTTAAGTCAAGTCCGTGCAGTCACTGACGCGCCCGCTTACGGGTACTGGTGGACGGCAAAGCTTGAGACGTTCCGCGGTGTTTACGTCAGTGTTTACTTTGTCATGAAAATATTCCCGTTT
Source organism: Nerophis lumbriciformis (assembly GCF_033978685.3). Classification (NCBI taxonomy): domain Eukaryota; kingdom Metazoa; phylum Chordata; class Actinopteri; order Syngnathiformes; family Syngnathidae; genus Nerophis; species Nerophis lumbriciformis. Next base: position 4,154,361 of record NC_084562.2, on the reverse strand, counting down.
TTGCGAGATCTGGTAAAAGTCTGCGCTATTTTGCTGCACGGCGGTGGAGCTTGCCAGGCGGCACATGGCGGCGCCGTTCCGTGGCGGCTATGTTTCGCTGCCGTTACGCGTCCATTGGAAATATGGAGTAACTGTGCCTACAATGTTTCTCTTCGATCACGTCTGCGAGCATTATTATGCTTTAACATTTTTCAATTATAATTTTTTGTTTGACTTTAATTGATCACGGGTCAGGAAAGAGCAGTCTCATGGCCCGGACGTAGGCGAGTCGTTGGCTGGTCGAAAGTACAGTATATTGCCAAAATTATTTGGCCACCTGCCTTGACTCACATATAAACTTGAAGTGCCATCCCATTCCTAACCCATAGGGTTCAATATGATGTTGGTCCACCTTTTGCACCTATTACAGCTTCAACTCTTCTGGGGAGGCTGTCCACAAGGTTGCGGAGTGTGTTTATAGGAATTTTCTACTATTCTTCCAAAAGCGCATTGGTGAGGTCACACACTGATGTTGGTCGAGAAGGCCTGGCTCTCAGTCTCTGTTCTAATTCATCTTAAAGGTATTTTATCAGGTTCAGGTCAGGACTCTGTGCAGGCCAGTCAAGTTCATCCACACCAGACTCTGTCATCCATGTCTTTATGGACCTTGCTTTGTGCACAGTCATGTTGGAAGAGGAAGAGGCCCGCTCCAAACTGTTCCCACAAGGTTGAGAGCATGGGATTGCCCAAAATGTTTTGGTATCCTGGAGCATTCAAAGTTCCTTTCACTGGAACTAAGGGACCAAGCCCAACTCTTGAAAAACAACCCCTCACCATAATTCCTCCTCCACCAAATTTCACACTCGGCACAATGCAGTCCGAAATGTAGCGTTCTCCTGGCAACCTCCAAACCCAGACTGGTCCGTCCGACAGATTGCCAGATGGAAAAGCGTGATTCATCACTCCAGAGAAGGCGTCTCCACTACTCTAGAGTCCAGTGGCGACGTGCTTTACACCACTGCATCCCACGCTTTGCATTGGACTTGGTGATGTATGGCTTAGATGCAGCTGCTCGGCCATGGAAACACATTCCATGAAACTCTCTGCGTACTGTACGTGGGCTAATTGGAAGGACACATGAAGTTTGGAGCTGTGTAGCAACTGACTGTGCAGAAAGTCGGCGACCTCTTTGCACTATGCGCTTCAGCATCCGCTGACCCCTCTCTGTCAGTTTACGTGACCTACCACTTCGTGGCTGAGTTGCTGTTGTTCCCAAACTCATCAATTTTCTCATAATAAAGCCGACAGTTGACTTTGGAATATTTAGGAGCGAGGAAATTTCACGACTGGATTAGTTGCACAGGTGGCATCCTATGACGGTTCCACGCTGGAAATCACTGAGAGCGGCCCATTCTTTCACAAATGTTTGTAGAAACAGTCTCCATGCCTAAGGGCTTGATTTTATACACCTGTGGCCGGGCCAAGGGATTAGGACACCTGATTCTGATCATTTGGACGGGTGGCCAAATACTTTTGGCAATATTGTGTATCTCCCTCAAGTGTGTCACATGACAGTCACTTGGTTCACCCCGAGTTCAATGTGTTTCTCCTCTCACCTCCTGTTTCCAAAACAAATTTAAGAAATTGTTTTTCACGGTTCCCTATCAGCCTCTCAATCCTTCAATTTTCTGCCTTCGTGAGAAGCACTTTTTACAAATCCCTCCATCTGTCTATTATATGCCACCTTCACTTCCTTCCATGCTCCGCCTGCTTGCCCGCTCCCCTCTTCCCCATCTGTGCACGCCGCCTTCACATCCATCAACTACACCTGCACAATGAGACTTTCTGGCCTTTCAGTTAATCCTCTTTCTTTTTAAATTAACTCTCAATCTGATCTTCAATTACATTGGTCAATTATGTTGGCTGTTGTTCTGCTGTCTTATTTTCAAGCGAAAAAACAGGCTTTGTGTACGCTTGTTCCTGATTTGCACTTCACTGACGACTGAATTCTATTCGTCTGCTGTCAATTTAAAAACTTGACCTGTAATTCAAAATACCGGAGAGCTCGCCATATCTCTATCAACAGGATTTATAACTACAGAGCTGTCAGCTTGGAAATGAAAATAGTTTGCCCCGAGGAAATGCGGGACCAAGGGGAAAGATTGGAATGAAAGTATAGTAGATTGTACCAGAGGGCATCATATATGAAAACATTGGTGTTTGTGTGTATGCTTAATGTTAATTGACGCTGCTATTTAAGGACAAAGGAACAAGTTCACCGTGGATCAAGAATGAACATCAATGTGCTATTTATTCTGCTATAATGTGAAAAGTGTAAATACGATGATTTGCAATACCCTCAATAAATGAAGTGTTTCCCATACATTTATTTGTTTGTGGTGGCCTGCTGATAATAAATATATTAAAAGTATGTCAAATAGATTTGGCAGTATCCGTTCGTCCTCGCTCATACTGTAAACACTTTATGATGGGACTCGGGATGTGTTGATCAATTGGCCGCCGGTAGTAACACGCTGCATTTACTACATTACATTTACTTAAAGCTAAAGTTAAAGATTGTCACACACACACTAGGTGTGGTGAAATTTGTCCTCTGCATTTGACCCATCCCCTTGTTCACCCCCTGGGAGGTGAGGGGAGCAGTGGGCAGCAGCGGTGCCGCGCCCGGGAATCATTTTTGGTGATTTAACCCTGAATTCCAACCCTTGATGCTGAGTGCTAACCTGGGAGGTAATGGGTCCCATTTTTATAGTCTTTGGTATGACTCGGCCGGGGTTTGAACTCACAACCTACCGATCTCAGGGCGGACACTCTAACCACTAGGCCACTGAGTAGAAACTTATAAAATGTAAAACCTGCCGGTTTATGTCTTATCCTTCGAACACATTGTCATTTGGCACCCTCGTAGCCCCAAAATGTCTCTGTCAAACACAAGAAAAGTGAAGTTAACCCTTTTGAATAGTTTTTACTGTCGTTTCTTACGGTTTGTTGAGTTAGCACTGGATTGATACGTGGACAGGACAAAGGAGTTATTTGATACCGAGAAGAGTTTACATGTTGTGTTTTGGTTCAATCCCAGAAAGACTGTGATTTAAAAGTTTAAACCTGGCTTTGTACATACACTGAGACCAAGTCTAAGCTCATTGTGTTTTTGAAGCTGCACCAATTTTCCCAGAATGTTTTTTCCAGAGGATTAGTTGTGATTTGTACGTTTTCATAATGTGCTCGTTCTATTTTTGGCTTGGGTAATACAAAGAAAACAACCTGGAGTTGTCTTTATGTTTAAGTTATCATGCCATGATTTTACCATTACGGCCCACTTGGGAATAGATTTTCCTCCATGTGGCCCCTGAGCTAAAATGAGTTTGGCACCCCTGCTTTAATACATCTGAATTTGTACTTGCATGCGTAGTTTTCTGGATCTGAACTTACATCTTTTTTTAGGACGAAATCCATGCAACTATAGTTACATGAGGCCCCAGTTCTCAGAGAATATGAAGACAAAGCAATAGGGATCAGTGTTGCCGATTTGGTGACTTTGTTGCTATAGTTAGTTAGCATTCAGACCCCTCTAGATACTTTTTATTTTTTAAAAGTAACTAACGCCAAATTTAGAGACTTTTGGAGACACTGGTGTGAAAGCACATATTACTTTCCTCAAAGCCCAGTGAGACCTTTATTGTGAATAAAAGAAAAAAACTGAAAACAATAATTTGTATTTCTAAACATATTTGTTTAGCTTTTCCTGTTTTTTGCTAACATTTTGTCTCTCCCAAAGCGCCCAAAAAATGTGGTCAATTATGCAGACTAGATGATGATTCATCTACAAACCCGGTTTCCGTATGAGTTGGGAAATTGTGTTAGATGTAAATATAAACGGAATGCAATGATTTCCAAATCATTTTCAACCCGTATTCAACTTTAGAATTTGATGCCAGCAACACGTGACAAAGAAGTTGGGAAATGTGGCAATAAATACTGATAAAGTTGAGGAATGCTCATCAAACACTTATTTGGAACATCCCACAAGTGTGCAGGCTAATTGGGAACAGGTGGGTGCCATGATTGGGTATAAAAACAGCTTCCCAAAAAATGCTCAGTCTTTCACAAGAAAGGATGGGGCGAGGTACACCCCTTTGTCCACAACTGCGTGAGCAAATAGTCAAACAGTTTAAGAACAACGTTTCTCAAAGTGCAATTGCAAGAAATTTAGGGATTTCAACATCTACGGTCCATAATATCATCAAAAGGTTCAGAGAATCTGGAGAAATCACTCCACGTAAGCGGCATGGCCGGAAACCAACTTTGAATGACCGTGACCTTTGATCCCTCAGACTGCACTGTATAAAAAAAACGACATCAATCTCTAAAGGATATCACCACATGGGCTCAGGAACACTTCAGAAAACCACGGTCACTAAATACAGTTCGTCGCTACATCTGTTAAGTGCAAGTAAAAGCTCTACTATGCAAAGCAAAAGCCATTTATCAACAACATCCAGAAACGCCGCCGGCTTCTCTGGGCCCGAGATCATCTAAGATGGACTCATGCAAAGTGGAAAAGTGTTCTGTGGTTTGATGAGTCCACATTTCAAATTGTTTTTGGAAATATTCAACATCGTGTCATCCGGACCAAAGGGGAAGCGAACCATCCAGACTGTTATCGACGCAAAGTTGAAAAGCCAGCATCTGTGATGGTATGGGGGTGCATTAGGGCCCAAGGCATGGGTAACTTACACATCTGTGAAGGCACCATTAATGCTGAAAGGTACATACAGGTTTTGGAACAACATATGCTGCCATCTAAGCGCCGTCTTTTTCATGGACGCCCCTGCTTATTTCAGCAAGACAATGCCAAGTCACATTCAGCACATGTTACAACAGCGTGGCTTCATAAAAAAAAAGTGTGGGTACTTTCCTGGCCCGCCTGCAGTCCGGACCTGTCTCTCATCGAAAATGTGTGGCGCATTATGAAGCGTAAAATACGACGGCGGAGACCCGGATTGTTGAACGACTGAAGCTTTACATAAAACAAGAATGGGAAAGAATTCCACTTTCAAAGCTTCAACAATTAGTTTCCTCAGTTCCCAATCGTTTATTGAGTGTTGTTAAAAGAAAAGGTGATGCAACACAGTGGTGAACATGCCCTTTCCCAACTACTTTGGCACATGTTGCAGCCATGAAATTCTAAGTTAATTATTATTTGCAAAAAAAAAAAAAGTTTATGAGTTTGAACATGAAATATGTTGTCTTTGTAGTGCATTCAATTGAATATGGGTTGAAAAGGATTTGCAAATCATTGTATTCCGTTTATATTTACATCTAACACAATTTCCCAACTCATATGGAAACGGGGTTTGTAGAATAGGTTGCAGTCCTGTGGGCCAACAATGGAAAACAATTGAGGAATACAACACTAGTTATTAAATAGCAACATATCATAACATCAACAGAAGGAGGAATATATGTGTTTAGAGTTCTAAAAAGCACATTAACTTTGATATCTGAATCTATCAACACAAGGTGCTACTTGTCTCTCAGCATTTACATGATTACAACTAAGAACATTAGTATTGATTTTACTTTGAGCTATTTTCTTATTTGGGGACATGTTCAAAGTCAACAATTTATTGCAACGTCGAGCCACTTTGGATCCCTCGGGATAACACAATGACTGTCTTTGCTCTTTTTGTCCATTACAGATCACATTCTTCATGTTGTTGTCAGCAGTTTGTGTGATGCTCAACCTGGCAGGCTCCATCCTTTCCTGCCAGAACGCTCAGCTGGTCAACTCACTGGAGGAATGTCAGCTGGTAAGACCACATTGGATTGCTTAACAGACGTCTGTCCAACTTCCATCCATCCATTCCACCCTGCAGTGATTACCAGTAAACCAGTTTTACTTAACTATATCTTATAAATGGACAATATTATAGAATGCAACTTGAATATACTTTAGAGTAGTCAATGTACAGTTTGTACAGCAGCATCGGGTCTTGTCTATGCAGTCAAGCACGGTGGCAGTAGTAGTGCTGCAGCTATCAATTATTTTAGTAATCTATCAATTAGTTTGTTTGAATAATCAAGTAATTATAGCCTCAATCTGTATTTTAAGGAAAATAGTTTTAACATTGTTCTGCTCGCCGTAATTTGTATCCTTATTTTATAATAAATGCACATAATCATTGTTATTTATTTATTACATTTTTAAAACTCTGCTGTTGACCACCACAGCTCTCATGTTTGCTCCGTTGCAGTGGCTGTGCGCAAACTGTCCTTGTACAGTGGAACCCCCATTTACGAACTTGATGGGTTCTTGAACTTGGTTTGTAAACTGAACTTTGTATGTGCAGCAGAGTTCCCCATAAGATTCAATGTAAAAACGTGATTAATTGGTTCAAGCTTTGACAAAAATCACTATTTTAGTTTAAAAAAATGCACACTTTGAAGACACTATCATGTATGTACAGGATATACATATATATATACATGCATACATCAGTGGTCACCAACCTATTCGAGCCCAAGATCCCTGGTCTCAGCCAAAAACCAAAGCAAGATCTACCCCTGCGTCAACTATGTTTCATATATATAGATACAGTACAGTCCAAAAGTTTGGACACGCCTTATCATTCAATGTGTTTCTTTATTTTCATGACTATTTACATTGTAGATTGTCACTGAAGGCATCAAAACTATGAATGAACACATGTTGAGTTATGTACTTAACAAAAAAAGGTGAAATAACAGAAAACATGTTTTATATTCTAGTTTCTTCAAAATAGGCACCCTTTGCTCTGATTGCTGCTTTGCACACTCTTAGAATTCTCTCGATGAGCTTCAAGAGGTAGTCACCTGAAATAGTTTGAAATGAGAAGGTGTGTCCAAACTTTTCAATGTGTTTTCTTTATTTTCATGACTATTTACATTTTAGATACCGTATTTTTCGGAGCATAAGTCGCACCGGAGTATAAGTCGCACCTGCTGAAAATGCATAATAAAGAAGGAAAAAAACATATATAAGTCGCACTGGAGCCCGGCCAAACTATGAAAAAAACTGCGACTTATAGTCCGAAAAATACGGTAGTCACTGAAGACATTAAAACTATGACACCTGGGAAGTGACTACCTCTTGAAGCTCATCGAGAGAATGCCAAGAGTGTGCAAAAAAGTAATCAGAGCAAAGGGTGGCGATTTTGAAGAAACTACAATAAAAAAACATGTTTTCAGTTATTTCACCTTTTTTTGTTAAGTACATAACTCCACGTGTGTTCATTCATAGTTTTGATGCCTTCAGTGACAATCTACAATGTAAATAGTCATGGAAATATAGAAAACACATTGAATGAGAAGGTGTGTACTGTGTTTATATATATATATATATATATATATATATATATATATATATATATATATATATATATATATATATTACGGGTGTGCATCTCTACCTTAAATGGCGATTCGATATAAATCTTGATACAAGGGTTACGATACGATTCACTAACAATGCTTTTTAAAACACTATGATTCGCTACGATTGGATTCGATACAATTCGATGCAATTTGATGCAGATGGAAGCTTTGCATGGTGAAAAGAAAATTAAATGTATCATGTCAGAACAATGTCATGTGTTTATTTTGTATATAGACATACAGAACAGACGGTGCCTGTATTAATTATGAGCAAACAGTAGAAGTATCAACTTTGAGGCTTTGCAATACATTAACTTAAATAAAAGAAGAAAAGCTATCAGGTATTTACTGTTGTTTGCTCAGGTAGAAACAATTAAATACAGAGAAAGAAAGCTGTGCATCAAGTAGAGGAGTTATAACACCACAGTAACACGAGTGCAAGACACAATTAGGTGGCACCACACAATCTAAACAGCAGCTTCAGTGAAGAAGCTCAAATACTTCATTTATTTACTATTTTGAATGCATTACAAAATACATCCATCGTCATGTGTTTCATAATGATTGTGAACGATAGGCAACATTCCAAAAAAAAGTGCAGTTCCCCTTTAAGTGAAGTTCACTTGAAACCTTTGAGGATAAATTGTTGTGTTATAAACTTTTGTGCAGTGTTGCTTCTTATTTGTAATTATTTCAGGCTGATTCGTTATGTGTATGCACCGGCAGCTGAACCCAATGTGACAGCGTGTCATAATTACAACCATCAGCCGGATAAAATAAAAACGGAAGCAGTTTCATTAATCCAGAATCGAACGGTGTAGTAGTTGGTGTGATTACCTCGCAGAGTTGTGTCTAAGTTGGGGCTGGACGTCTTTCAAGTCCGTCTCTTTGTCTTGCCAGTTTGTAGGTCTGCTAGCATTAGCATCCCTAGCTTCCTCATCGCCGACTTGAGTGTCTTCACGCCGTCACAACAGGTGAATGCTCAGATTAGTCGTGCTGCCACTACTGTATCGCTGCTTTCCAAACGTTACAAATGGCTTTACTTTCATACAACTGAACCATTCTTTAAAAAAAAAAAAAATCCAAACGTTAACCACACTTTAGATTTACGGTCATATTTTGTAGTAGATCTACAAGAAACCAATTTGTGACTTTCCAACCAAACATCGACCGATCCATACTACATATAGGTCGATCCAGAGGTTCGCCAAACGATGTATGCATATCTCTAAAGTTCGAATCGGTTATCGGTTTGTACCAATTATTTTTTACACCCTTAATATATAAATATATTTTTTATTTTATTTTTTTGTGCAAAAAAATTATATACTTTTTAAAATGGTAAATGCTGGTGTTTTTTGTTTTTTTTGTTTAGTTTTTTGTAATTACCTCGGGCAGTGGTTCTTAACCTGGGTTCGATCGAACCCTAGGGGTTCGGTGAGTCGGGCTCAGGGGTTCGGCGGAGGTCAAGACACACCCGACTCATGGTGTAAATAAAAACTTCTCCCTATCGGCGTATTACGGATACGGCAAAAGCAGAAGTCAGACTGATTTGCAGGTGTGTAATTTGTTGTGAGTTTATGCACTGTGTTGGTTTTGTTGTTTGAACAAGGTGATGTACATGCACGGTTCATTTTATGCACCAGTAAAAAAACATGGTAACACTTTAGTATGGGGAACATATTCACCATTAATTAGTTGCTTATTAACATGCAAATTAGTAACATATAGGCTCTTAACTAGTCATTATTAAGTACTTATTAATGCCTTATTCGGCATGGCCTTATTATAACCCTAATCATCTAACCCTGGCCCTAACCCTCTAACCCTAACCCTAACCAAATAACTCTAAATTAAGTCTTTGTTACTTAGAATTTGTTCCCCATACTAAAGTGTTATCAAAAGCATATAACTTTGTCTTGAATTTGAAAAAAACAAAACATTTTATTTTTCACTAAAGAAGGGTTCGGTGAATGCGCATATGAAACTGGTGGGGTTCGGTACCTCCAACAAGATTAAGAACCACAGACCTCGGGCCAATGACAATCCAGTCACAGGCCACAGATGGCCCCTGTGCTGCACTTTGGGCACCCCTGCTGTAGAAGCCAACTGTTTATGGCCACTATAGTGTTAGTACTGTAGTATTTGTTCTGGTCACATATGGGATGCGAGTCACATGGTTTTTTTACGTCAGCACCGGAAGTAGTAAATTCAGCTGTTTCCGGTGTAATAAAAGAAGGGATAAATGGAGAAGTCCTTCTTTAGCTGCTGACTTGTTTTATCATATATGTTAAATGATATATATAGTTGCTCAAATTAATCAGGTGTAGTGTGTTTTTTTTCTAATATTTTCACGATCGACCGGTTGGGTCATAAAGATCGACTGGTCAATCGCGATCGACAGGTTGGCGACCTCTGCTGTACATATATATCAAACCAACATGGCTCAACAATCTCTTTTTTATCCAAACAACACAACATTGCAGCAAACTTAAATGTCAACACACACATACACACTCATAAGTTAGTGCGCTCCAAAACGTTAATCACCCTGTTGCTACGATAAAAAACTAAAACGGAAAATAATTTTACCTTGTGCCTTCAAATACTTGGAGGCATTGTTAAACACTCTGGGAGTTTCAGAGTGATAAACAATCAGTGGCTTGACATTGTCACTGCTAGCATTAGCACAAACAAGCAATGTGAGGCGATCCTTGAACGACTTGTGTCCCGGTAGTGCCTTGTCCTTCGCTGTAACAAATATCCGCTGAGGCATTTTTTCCGGTCTCATCACAATTAAAGGGGAACATTATCACCAGACCTATGTAAGCGTCAATATATACCTTGATGTTGCAGAAAAAAGACCATATATTTTTTTAACCGATTTCCGAACTCTAAATGGGTGAATTTTGGCGAATTAAACGCCTTTCTATTATTCGCTCTCGGAGCGATAACGTCACAACGTGACGTCACATCGGGCAGCAATCCGCCATTTTCTCAAACACATTACAAACACCGAGTCAAATCAGCTTTGTTATTTTCCGTTTTTTCGACTGTTTTCCGTACCTTGGAGACATCATGCCTCGTCGGTGTGTTGTCGGAGGGTGTAACAACACGAACAGGGACGGATTCAAGTTGCACCAGTGGCCCCAAGATGCGAAATTGGCAAGAAATTGGACGTTTGTTCCGCACACTTTACCGACGAAAGCTATGCTACGACAGAGATGGCAAGAATGTGTGGATATCCTGCGACACTCAAAGCAGATGCATTTCCAACTGGACTGGACAGATCAGCTTTCAGGAAAAGAGAGCGGATGAGGGTATGTCTACAGAATATATTAATTGATGAAAATTGGGCTGTCTGCACTCTCAAAGTGCATGTTGTTGCCAAATGTATTTCATATGCTGTAAACCTAGTTCATAGTTGTTAGTTTCCTTTAATGCCAAACAAACACATTCGTTGGTTAGAAGGCGATCGCCGAATTCGTCCTCGCTTTCTCCCGTGTCGCTGGCTGTCGTGTCGTTTTCGTCGTTTTCGCTTGCATTCGGTTCAAACCGATATGGCTCAATAGCTTCAGTTTCTTCTTCAATTTCGTTTTCGCTACCTGCCTCCACACTACAACCATCTGTTTCAATACATGCGTAATCTGCTGAATCGCTTAAGCCGCTGAAATCCGAGTCTGAATCCGAGCTAATGTCGCTATACCTTGCTGTTCTATCCGCCATGTTTGTTTGTGTTGGCATCACTGTGTGACGTCACAGGAAAATGGACGGGTGTATATAACGATGGTTAAAATCAGGCACTTTGAAGCTTTTTTTAGGGATATTGCGTGATGGATAAAATTTTGAAAAAAAACTTCGAAAAATAAAATAAGCCACTGGGAACTGATTTTTAATGGTTTTAACCCTTCTGAAATTGTGATAATGTTCCCCTTTAAAGGCCTGCAGTGGAACAAAGACCCTTCGCCGATAAAGTCCTTGAACTGAAGGTGCCGTAAGCCGGAGGCTAACTAGCTAAAACACTAGCTCAAATCGGTTGTCCAGCAACCTGAAGCTACAGCTATACTGCTAAGCGACTGTGAGAGTTTGTACACGTTTAAAACGTTTCTGATCATACAAAGTGACACAGCTCTGACCGCCACAAGGTACGACAACTATGGAAATAAATAAAGGATGTAACATAGGGAGGCCTCACCTCTTCAAAATGATTGTGCCCACTTGTGCAGGAAATTATGTAATCAAATAGGCAGACCCGATGGCTTCAGGCAGCATGTTACGTACGGTGGGGGGAAGGAGACGACACCACGGCAGGAATCAGTTCAATAAGTTTATTGAACCTCTTGATGAATGTGTGGGATGTGTATGCTACTCTAAGTGATAGGTGCAAAACAATGTGTAGAATTAACCATGTAAATGTTACCAGGGTTTGTTGTAAGTGCGTGTTGGATGAATCCTTCGTCAGACCAAAGGGGCAAGGCGAAAAGGCAGTCCGCGGGCAGGCAAGTGGTCGGGGGCCGGAGAGAAGCAACGAGATTCGTGTCCAAGCAGGGGTCGAGGATCAGGGAAGGCAGTCCAGAATCCAGAGGGAAGTCGAGGCACACAGCTCGATCACAGAAGACAGGGGAAGTACTGCGGGAGACACAACGGACATAAAACTCGGGAACAGGGAAGGCACAGAGAGAGAGCAAGTACAAGGAAGGGAAGCCAGAGACGGGATGCTTACTGCGAGAGTGAACTACGTTCCGGCACAGGATTTTCGGGTCCGCTGGTCTTTATGCTGCTGGTCTTGATTAGTCCCAGGTGTGCGGATTGCAGATTGCCTGCAGCTTTGTCAGCGGAGGTGACACAGCATGCAAAATTAATGAATGACGTGTTCGTATGTCGAGACATGGATGTCACACAGACGCATATTTGGCACAATGTAAAGGTTTGTAAATCGAGGTTCCACTTTATTTAGTATGTAGTTCCGTGCAGTCTAAGCAGTTCAGATTTTATCCATTGTCAAAAATAATGAGTTAGCACATGTAAATTATCACAAAAACTATTTCATTAATCATGTAATCACGCAGATTAATCATACAATTTATGTTTACCATACATGCTCCTTTAAGTTCACTGTGGATGGTTACCTAAATGGTAACCAGGAATTTTATATGGCCAGTAATCAGGTCGATGCACACATCAGTGCAAAGATGAGTGAGGAGACTCCAACGGTTGTGCTCGATGGCAAATTTCCCTTCAAAATGCACTCTGATGGAACTTTAACTTAAACTGTTACAAAGTTTTGAGCAAATAAACTATGTGCATTCAAGGAAAGTTTTTTTTTTTATTGTCATCAGGACAATAAAATTGCATTTGTGTCCAAATAGGCTCTTTTTTAAAGGCCTATTGAAATGCGATTTTCTTATTTAAATAGGGATAGCAAGTCCATTCTATGTGTCATACTTGATCATTTCGCGATATTGCCATATTTTTGTTGAAAGGATTTAGTAGAGAACATCGACGATAAAGTTCGCAACTTTTGGTCGCTGATAAAAAAGCCTTGCCTGTACCGGAAGTAGCAGACGATATGCGCGTGACGTCACAGGTTGTGGAGCTCCTCACATCTGCACATTGTTTACAATCATGGCCACCAGCAGCGAGAGCGATTCGAACCGAGAAAGCGACGATTTCCCCATTAATTTGAGCAAGGATGAAAGATTTGTGGATGAGGAAAGTGAGAGTGAAGGACTAGAGGGCAGTGGGAGCGATTCAGATAGGGAAGATGCTGTGAGAGGCGGGTGGGACCTGATATTCAGCTGGGAATGACTAAAACAGTAAATAAACACAAGACATATATATACTCTATTAGCCACAACACAACCAGGCTTATATTTAATATGCCACAAATTAATCCCGCATAACAAACACCTCCCCCCTCCCGTCCCTATAACCCGCCAATACAACTCAAACACCTGTACAACACACTCAATCTCACAGCTCAAAGTACTGTTCACCTCCCCAAAGTTCATACAGCACATACATTTCCCCGAAGTCCCCAAAGTTACGTACGTGACATGCACATAGCGACACGCAGGTACGGGCAAGCGATCAAATGTTTGGAAGCCGCAGCTGCATGCGTACTCACGGTACCGCGTCTACGCATCCAACTCAAAGTCCTCCTGGTAAAAGTCTCTGTTGTCCCAGTTCTCCACAGGCCAATGGTAAAGCTTGACTGTCATCTTTCGGGAATGTAAACAATGAAACACCGGCTGTGTTTGTGTTGCTGCAGCCGCCCGCAATACACCGCTTCCCACCTACAGCTTTCTTCTTTGCTGTCTCCATTGTTCATTGAACAAATTGCAAAAGATTCACCAACACAGATGTCCAAAATACTGTGGAATTTTGCGATGAAAACAGACGACTTAATAGCTGGCCACCATGCTGTCCCAAAATGTCCTCTACAATCCGTGACGTCACGTGCCGGCGTCATCATACCGAGCTGTTTTCAGTAGGATATTTCGTGCAAAATTTAAAATTGCATTTTAGTAAGCTAACCCGGCCGTATTGGCATGTGTTGCAATGTTAAGATTTCATCTTTGATATATAAACTATCAGACTGCGTGGTCGGTAGTAGTGGGTTTCAGTAGGCCTTTAAGTTCACTGTGGATGGTTACCTAAAAGGTAACCAGGAATGTTATATGGCCAGTGATCAGGTCGATGCATACATCAGCGCAAAGATGAGTGAGGAAACTCCAACGGTTGTGCTCGCTGGCAAATTTCCCTTCAAAATGCACCCCAATGGAACTTTAACTTAAACTTTTACAAAGTTTTCAGCAAATAAATTACGTGCATTCAAGGAAAGTATTTCTTTTAATTGTCATTCCGACAATAAAATTGCATTTGTGTCCAAATATTAGGCTCTTTTTTAAAGTTAATTAAAATGATGTACAAATCTGTGATTAATCATGATTAATCCTAATTTAAAAGTGAGATTGATCTGATTTTTTGAAAAGTTACCATTTGACAGCACTGATCTTTATTAGTTGTGCTCATTAAATGTGGACGTCACAGTCCAAAAAAGGCAACTTACTGTCTTTGACATCCTCAGCTTTAGGTGTTGTTAGCTAATATTAGCAATTACACGAGCGAGTGTTAGCTGTCAGTGAATGTATATTCTATCATAACATCAACATGACTGCAAATTGTTCATTGCTTCTCTTAGACTGCTTGTGTATGTTGCATAATTTTTTTCGGGCCAGAAACATTTTTTATTACATAAACTTGGTAATTGTGAAAAACATTGACAGTTTTAAAACAAATGTCTTCTGTTAAACCACTAATGTAACGTAGGCTAACCCATGGTGGTCTTGTTATATTTTTTTGTTTTAAAAATGTAACTGTGAGCAAGTTGCAAACATCCTCTTTAATCTCAACTCCTGATCCTCGTCTTGACATGTGCCTTTGTCATGTAAACATGTTAAAATCCTATATTGACTGAAATGAGTCGCCTGACATAACTGACTCGAAACATTCCGACTCATATCCTGCTGATCCACAGAAGAATGAAACTATTTTTTATCAGGTAGTGCCGCTATCTTAGATGTTAAATACTGGGATTGCAACACTATGCCCTCAGACTAGAGGTGCCTTATCGAGTCCTTAAGCGGGAGCTGATGAAACTGCTCTATTGATAAGCAAAAGGTCGTCAAATGTTTTATAAACATTGTCAATCGTATGGCAATTTTGTCCAAATCTCACTTTAGTCAGAGCCCAAACAACTGGCAGTGGACTCATTCCACTATATTTTTCAATTTGGATCCTGCACCGTACCCTCAGACTACAGCTGTCCTATCTAGTCTTTGAGCATTAACTGATTAAGCCTGCTCGGATTAGAGACAAAACGTCTTCTCCTGTAAGACAATTATTAATTTTGTCAACAGTAATTGGGCAGTTTTGTTAAAACGTAATTTTGTTTCAGAACTAAAGGATACAGGGACTCTGGTTTTGCACCACAGAAGAGTGAAACTATTCTTGGTTAGGGGTTGCCTCCACCTTAGAGGTTAAAGGCCTACTGAAATGCGATGTTCTTATTTAAACGGGGATAGCAGGTCCATTCTATGTGTCATACTTGATCATTTCGCGATATTGCCATATTTTTCCTGAAAGGATTTAGTAGAGAACATCGACCATAAAGTTCGCAACTTTTGGTTGCTAATAAAAAAGCCTTGCCTGTACCGGAAGTAGCAGACGATATGCGTGTGACGTCACAGGTTGTGGAGCTCCTCACATTCGCACATTGTTTACAATCATGGCCACCAGCAGCGGGAGCGATTCGGACCGAGAAAGCGACGATTTCCCCATTAATTTGAGCAAGGACGAAAGATTTGTGGCTGAGGAAAGTGAGAGTGAAGGACTAGAGGGCAGTGGGAGCGATTCAGATAGGGAAGATGCTGTGAGAGGCGGGTGGGACCTGATATTCAGCCACAACACAACCAGGCTTATATTTAATATGCCACAAATTAATCCCGCATAACAAACACCTCCCCCCTCCCGTCCATATAACCCGCCAATACAACGCAAACACCTGCACAACACACTCAATCCCACAGCCCAAAGTACCGTTCACCTCCCCAAAGTTCATACAGCACATATATTTCCCCAAAGTCTCCAAAGTTACGTACATGACATGCACATAGCGGCACGCTAGTACGGGCAAGCGATCAAATGTTTGGAAGCCGCAGCTGCATGCGTACTCACGATACCGCGTCTGCGCATCCAACTCAAAGTCCTCCTGGTAAGAGTCTCTGTTGTCCCAGTTCTCCACAGGCCAATGGTAAAGCTTGACTGTCATCTTCCGGGAATGTAAACAATGAAACACCGGCTGTGTTATCCGGCACAACAGTCAGGGGGTGCATTCTACGGCGGGGGTGCGTTATCCGGCACAACACCTGCCGCAATACACCGCTTCCCACCTACAGCTTTCTTCTTTGCTGTCTCCATTGTTCATTGAACAAATTGCAAAAGATTCACCAACACAGATGTCCAGAATACTGTGGAATTTTGCGATGAAAACAGACGACTTAATAGCTGGCCACCATGCTGTCCCAAAATGTCCTTTACAATCCGTGACGTCACGTGCAGGCGTCATCATACCGAGACGTTTTCAACAGGATATTCCGCGCGAAATTTAAAATTGTACTTTAGTAAGCTAACCCGGCCGTATTGGCATGTGTTGCAATGTTAAGATTTCATCATTGATATATAAACTATCAGACTGCGTGGTCGGTAGTAGTGGGTTTCAGTAGGCCTTTAAATAAATCAAATCAATCGTAATATATTTATATAGCCCTTAATCACAAGTATCTCAAAGGGCTGCACAAGCCACAACTACATCCTCGGCTCAGATCCCACATCAGGGCAAGAAAAAACTCAACCCAATGGGATACAATGAGAAACCTTGGAGGGGACTACAGATCTGGGAACTTCCCCCAAACCCCAATGGACGTTGAGTGGATCTAGTTAATAGTAAGAGAGTCCAGTCCATAGTGGGGCCAGCAGGAGATCATCTTGAGTGGAGACAAGTCAGCAGCGCGGAGAAGTCACCAACTGATGCACAGATGAGTGTTCCACACCGGGTCCAGACTTTGAACAGCTAGCGCTCTCATCTGTGGTCACCTAATAACCTCTCCACGCAGGAGAGGGGGGCAGAGCAGAAAAGAGACCGCAGATCAACTGGTCTAAAAAGGGGTCTATTTAAAGGCTAGAGTATTCAAATGAGTTTTAAGATGGGACTTAAATGCTTCTACTGAGGTAGCTTCTCTAACTGTTACCGGGAGGGCATTCCAGTGTACTTGGGCTCTGGAAATCACTAATAAGCCGGAGTTCTTTGAACGCAGATTTCTTGCTGGGACATATGGTACAATACAATCAGCAGAATAGGATGGAGTTAGACCTTTTAGTATTTAATACGTAAGTAGTAAAAACCTTAAAATCGCAGGAAGCCAGTGCAGGTGAGCCAGTATAGGCGTAATATGTAAATACTTGGATCCAATATCCCTCTCTGAAACTATAGCTGCTCTGGTGAGAGCCAAAATGTCTTCTAACGTTTCAAAACGTTTATTGTACGTCGGTTTTGTCAATTAGTCATATTTGTTCAGAAGTATAGAGGAAAAACAACTGGCAAATGTCTCATTCCATTGTCTAATGACTGTGGTTTTGCACCACAAAAACGTGAAACCATTCTTGATTGGAAGGTGCCTCCACCTTGGAGGTGAAATACTTTGGATCCTGCGCCATGCCCCCAGACTACAGCTATCCTATCTAGTCTCTGAAAATTAACTGATAAAGCCTGCTCGAATTAGAGGCGAACATCTTCTACTGTAAAACAACCAGTGGTGTGCCATCAGGGCCTTCTCTGCTGGCCTAACATAACCAGAAATCATGATCATAATTAAAGACAAAAGTAATTTTTAATTTACTTTCCCTAAATATCTAAAAGTATTCATATTCTCTTCATGTCATATGGTGCTCCTTCCAGTGCTGTTGTTTTTAGGTTAGAGTTTTATCCAATCAGAATTCAGCTAGCTTATGTTGCCATGCTGTACCAAATCTGCCCAGGTCCTTCAGAATCAACAATGCTGGCGTCTGTGCACTGTAAGTGAACGGACACATACAGCTGATAGACAATTGCAATAACCAATCAGATCACGAGTTGTTGTCAGTAAGGCCTTCTAGCTGGCCTTACGCTGTGATTGGATACTCACTTGGAAGTCCCAAGTGAGTATCCAATCACAAGTTGCGAAAACAGGAAGTGGCACCGGAGCCATACGAGCCATAGAAATCCACAGAAAACTCACCGGTACTGACAAAGAAGGAGAGAAACATGTTGATTAGGTGGCAGATATATATTTGCAAAGCCATTTTCAAGAAGGATACTTAAGAGAAACTACATCTTGTGAGACGAGGTCGGGCGACACCGGAAGCTATCCTGGTGAAATGGTTTGCCCGCGACTTTCACACGAATCAACCGACTACGACCATTTTATTTCTCAATTTTTTCAGGTTTCATTTGTTTTATACAATTCTTTTAAATTTGACAGTACCACGTCGGGCAGCACTGTGGCACAGGGGTTAGTGCGTGTGCCTCACAATACGAAGGTCCTGAGTTGAATCCCGGGCTTGAGATATTTCTGTGTGGAGTTTGCATGTTCTACCCGTGACTGCGTGGGTTCCCTCCGGGTACTCCGGCTTCCTCCCACCTCCAAAGACATGCACCTGGGGATAGGTTGATTGACAACACTAAATTGGCCCTAGTGTGTGAATGTGAGTGTGAATGTTGTCTGTCTATCTGTGTTGGCCCTGTGATGAGGTGGCGACTTGTCCAGGGTGTACCCTGCCTACCGCCCGAATGCAGCTGAGATAGGCTCCAGCACCCACCGCGACAAGCGGTAGACAATGGATGGATGGAGTACCACGTAAGATATGTTTTAATTGCTGAAGTGGATTTATTGAATGTTAAACGCGCCGAAAAATAGACCGTTTTGTCCACTGTTGAGGGGATCCAATGGCCAGTAGTGTGCAAGTGTGTTTCTGTATAGTAGTCGGACTAAGTAGGACATCACTGACGGCCTAGGTGAGAAATGCACAGCCCGCCACTGAAAACAATCATCCGTTTTGTCAACTGTAGCTGAGCACTTTGTCAAAACCGCATTTTCAAAAGTATGTTTTATCAAAATAGAAAACCTTCAGATGCCGTGTGATATAGAGCATCGTTCAGAAGCAAAGATGTCACTTTAAACTAGCACCAGCGACTCTACCCTTCACAACTTTTGTTGATATCAACGGCAAAAATGACATTTGCCACTGAACTGAATCAAACTGTACTATCTGGCGGGAAATAAGGATGCACACATATTAGATCCTACCTACTGACTTCACATTTACTTCCTTATGTTAATCCTCGGAGATCCTTCCCGAGTCCTGACTGGAATATTGATGTTTCCAATCTCCTTACCTCAATTTAATTAACCCATACTTGTTGGGTTCATGTCCTGCTTTCTTTCAATCTGGGACACGTAGCAGAGGTGTCTCTCCCAAGGTAGCTTCTCATATTTCACTGTCTCCTTTGTTACACACTTCCTTTTGCCATTGCTATTTACATGCGGTATGTACTTTGTTACATTTTACCACATCCATCTGTAAGAGCAAAGGCTTTTCTCAAAGATTTCTGCATGTTAGTGTGTATTTCTTATTTAATTTCCTCTTCCCTCCACCACCCCAGCTCAAGTTCGACAGCGACGGAGTGTGTGTGTGCTGCGAGCTCCAGCAACAGAGCTCGAGCTGCAACAACCTTGGAGAGACGCTGAAACTTAACCCCCTGAGGGACTGCAATACCATACGCTTGCGACTCAAGGTGCGTAGGGAGTTGTGTGACGGCCGTGGTTGCTTCTCTCGCTCTCTCTCTCTCTATCCAGTTTACCGCAGAACTTGGACTAAAAGGGACTAATTAGGTGAACTCCTCTCACCTGGGCCTGGGTGCAGCTTCTGGAGGGAGTTAAAGGCCTGATCCTGACTACACACAGGGCACGGCCACGTCTGTCTCGGTCTCCCCTGCAGGCTTTTTGATTGCCGTAGGTGGTGATAAATGGGAGCTTGTCCTTTTTTGGTTTAACTCAGGGGTCGGCAACCCAAAACGTTGAAAGATCCATATTGGATCAAAAACACAAAAAAAAACAAAATCTGTCTGGAGCTGCAAAAAATTAAAAGTCTTATATAAGTGTTATAACGGAGGCAACACATGATGTAAGTGTCTATATTAGCTATATTAGCCTACTATCAAAGGCTGACGCAAATCTTCGTTGACAGAAATGTTGTGTTTTAATTATTATTGTACACATTTTTGCACTATTGGAAATCATTAGTAAAATGGAGGCTTCTCACAGGATGAGATAACTTCTGGAAATGACTGTCTTAGAATGGCCAATGGTATAGATGTGTTTATAAGTTTAAGGAAACGGCAGGCTGTCTTCTTCTAATGGATTTATTACAATCTTTGCAAGCTGGGTAACGTTTGCTGTGGTCTGGAACAACATGGCAACAAACAACTATGACAAATGCAGCCAATATCACATACAGATAATGTGTCATCAGACATCCATCCATCCATTTTCTACCGCTTGTCCCTTTTGGGGTTGCTGGAGCCTATCTCAGCTGCATTCAGACGGAAGGCGGGGTACACCCTGGACAAGTCGCCACCTCATCACAATGCCAACACAGATAGACAGACAACATTCACACTCACATCCACACACCAGGGCCAATTTAGTGTTGCCAATCAACCTATCCCCAGGTGCATGTCTTTGGAGGTGGGAGGAAGCCGGAGTACCCGGAGGGAACCCACGCAGTCACGGGGAGAACATGCAAACTCCACACAGAAGGATCTCGAGCCTGGGATTGAACTCAGGACTACTCAGTACCTTGTTATTGTGAGGCATATGAACTGTGCCACCGTGCTGCCCGTCATGAGACATGCAAATATAAATGATATAAACAGAGGACATAAGTAAAGGAAATTAAATAAGCTCAAATATACATACAAACGAGGCATAATGATGCAATATGTACATACAGCTAGCCTTAATAGCATGTTAGCATCGATTAGCTTGCAGTCATGGATTGACCAAATATGCCTGGTAAGCACTCCAGCAAATCAATAAAATCAACAAAGCTCACATTTGTGCATTCACGCACAGCAAAAAACGTTTGGTGGACAAAATGAGACAAAGAAGGAGTGGCATAAAACACGTCTTTCTGTGGCAGCATCGGAGAAAGTTGTACATGTAAACAAACTATGGTGAGTTCAAGGATCGCTGAAATTAGTAGGACTAAATGGTGCTTGCCAAATACTCTCATCAGTGAGGCATGTTTAGTGTAAACAGTGGGATTTCTAACAATTAGGAAGGTTTGTGTCATGTTTGTTATCCTACAGAAAATATATCAAAAAAATGTATCTATTTTTACCTTCATCTTTGAACCATTTTCAGACATCTCTGAAAGAGGTCCAGGGAGCCACTAGGGCGGCGCCAATGAGCCGCATGTGGCTTTAGAGCCGCGGGTTGCTGACCCCCGTTTTAACTGAATCAAATTGTTTGTTGGCAGTGTGCGATGTTGATTGTGGGTGTGGCCTTTTCAGATTTTAGTGGTAGAATAAAAGTAAGTATCACTTGCTCTGCATTTTGTAAATATTCTTATTTTAAAAAATGTTATTTTCTCCCTCTTTGGAATTAGGAAGATTTCCGATGGCACCTTGTCTAGGGGGTTGGATGAAGTGGCGCGAACATTAGTGGAGAGGTTTAGAGCTTTCTTTTTCTTTCTTTTTTGTTTACAGGTTAAAGTACATTAATACCTAACACAAAAGCGCATGAAGACCAAGGAGGTGTTTAGTTAGTGTCTGGATAGGCAGTTACAGTGCATCCAGAAAGTATTCACAGTGCTTTAATTTGTCCACATTTTGTTATCTTACAGCCTTATTCCAAAATGGAATACATTCATGTTTGTCTTCAATGGACAATACCCCATAACGACAATGTGAAAATGTTTGTTTTTTTTTCCAAAAACTAACAACTAAAAATTTACATGTACAAACCCCGTTTCCATAAGAGTTGGGAAATTGTGTTAGATGTAAATATAAACGGAATACAATGATTTGCAAATCATTTTCAACCCATATTCAGTTGAATATGCTACAAAGACAACATATTTGATGTTCAAACTGCTAAACTTTTTTTTTTTTGAAAATAATCATTCACTTTAGAATTTTATGCCAGCAACACGTGACAAAGAAGTTGGGGAAGGTGGCAATAAATACTGATAAAGTTGAGGAATGCTCATCAAACACTTATTTGGAACATCCCACAGGTGAACAGGCAAATTGGGAACAGGTGGGTGCCATGATTGGGTATAAAAGTAGATTCCATGAAATGCTCAGTCATCCACAAACAAGGATGGGGCAAGGGTCACCACTTTGTCAACAAATGCGTGAGCAAATTGTTGAACAATTTAAGAAAAACCTTTCTCAACCAGCTATTGCAAGGAATTTAGGGATTTCACCATCTACGGTCCGTAATATCATCAAAGGGTTCAGAGATTCTGGAGAAATCACTGCACGTAAGCAGCTAAGCCTGTGACCTTTGATCCCTCAGGCTGTACTGCACCAACAAGCGACATCAGTGTGTAAAGGATATCACCACATGGGCTCAGGAACACTTCAGAAACCCACTGTCAGTAGCTACAGCTACATCTGTAAGTGCAAGATAAAACTCTCCTAAGCAAGGCGAAAACCGTTTATCAACAACACCCAGAAACGCCGTCGGCTTCGCTGGGCCTGAGCTCATCTAAGATGGACTGATACAAAGTGGAAAAGTGTTCTGTGGTCTGACGAGTCCACATTTCAAATTGTTTTTGGAAACTGTGGACGTCGTGTCCTCCGGACCAAAGAGGAAAAGAACCATCCGGATTGTTATAGGCGCAAAGTTGAAAAGCCAGCATCTGTGATGGTATGGGGGTGTATTAGTGCCCAAGACATGGGTAACTTACACATCTGTGAAGGTGCCATTAATGCTGAAAGGTACATACAGGTTTTGGAGCAACATATGTTGCCATCCAAGCAACGTTACCATGGACGCCCCTGCTTATTTCAGTAAGACAATGCCAAGCCACGTGTTACATCAATGTGGTTTCATAGTAAAAGGGTGCGGGTACTAGACTGGCCTGCCTGTAGTCCAGACCTGTCTCCCATTGAAAATGTGTGGCGCATTATGAAGCCTAAAATACCACAACGGAGACCCCCGGACTGTTGAACAACTTAAGCTGTACATCAAGCAAGAATGGGAAAGAATTCCACCTGAGAAGCTTAAAAAATGTGTCTCCTCAGTTCCCAAACGTTTACTGAGTGTTGTTAAAAGGAAAGGCCATGTAACACAGTGGTGAACATGCCCTTTCCCCAACTTTTTTGGCACGTGTTGCAGCCATGAAATTCTAAGTTAATTATTATTTGCAAACAATAAATAAAGTTTATGAGATTGAACATGAAATATGTTGTCTTTGTAGTGCATTCAACTGAATATGGGTTGAAAAGGATTTGCAAATCATTGTATTCCGTTTATATTTACATTAAACACAATTTCCCAACTCATATGGAAACGGGGTTTGTACATAAGTATTCACAGCCTTTTTTCAATACTGCACCTTTTTGACAGCAATTACCGCCTTAAATATTTTTTATTATTCGATGCCCCAAGCTTAGCACACCAATCTTTGGGCAGTACCACCCATGCGTCTTTGCAGCACCTCTCAAGTTCCATCAGGTTGGATGAGAAGGGTTGGTTTTCATGCAGGATGTCTCTGTACCTTCCAGGTGTATGACTGTCGATTCCTGTCGTGCATTTGAATACATTAGTATTATTGATCGTTGTTGGGTTTCTTGTTATCTGCAATTCAGTCAATGATGTAATTATGGCTTGGATGGATTACTTTTTTGAATGTACCTCTGAGGAATTTTGGGAACATTACTCATGGGAATAGTAGTGAAATACCAAAACCTTCTCGCTTAGGTGTTTGCGATAAAGTTGAGAGGGAATATAAAACATTTAATTTGGGTACCTTTAAAGGGCCATTGCGGCCTGTTGATGTCTACCATTAATCTTAACTTACATTTAGGAGGAGAAAGGAATAAAAAGAAATATTACTGTTATTGGAAATACAGCAGAAAAAAAAATACTTTAACAGAAGTTGAATGTGCAAAAATTGCTTTTGATAAATTGTGGCATGAAAATGAATTGGAAGAGCGAAAATGACATTACTCTAATGTTGAATGGTGGAGATATAACGGTAGCAAAATCTCATGGTACGATATTATCATGGTATGAAGGCCACGGTAGTATATTATTGTGGTATATGTCCCCCCAAAAAACAACTTAAAAATGCCATAGCTAAAATGTTCTAATCTTATTTATTACTACAAATATGTATTTTTAAGTGCAAATAATTGTGCAGGAACATCCACTGTTTGAAGAAAATATTTGTAAAAAAAAAAAAATTATATATATATATATATATATATATATATATAGTCAAGTGTCTTTAAAGTGACAAACAATAATGTTGAGTGTCTTTCAACATTGACTTTCTGGCAAGCAGTGTCCCCCACAGTGGACACGTTTATAACAGTTTGGAAAATGCTGTTTCATTCATCCATCCATCCATCCATTTTCTACCGCTTGTCCCTTTTGGGGCCGCGGGGGGTGCTGGAGCCTATCTTAGCTGCATTCGGGCAGAAGGCGGTGTACACCCTAGACAAGTCGCCACCTCATCGCAGGGCCAACACAGATAGACAAGTGAGACAACATTCACACTCACATTCACACACTAGGGCCAATTTACAATCAATCTATCCCCAATCAAAGTTTATTTATATAGCCCTTAATCACAAGTGTCTCAAAGGGCTGCACAAGCCACCACAACATCCTCGGCTCAGATCCCACATCATGCAAGAAAAAACTCAACCCAATGGGATACAATGAGAAACCTTGGAGGGGACCGCAGATGTGGTTGTAGTTCGCTGAGCTCCACACAAGGATGTATTTCAGAAGGCGGGTCCTTGTAAAAAAAAACATTGTATGTGATTGGATAAACCACTTGTCCGTCATCTTGAATGGCGTGCTACTTCAACCACTCACATCGTCATCAACCCGAGGCAAGCGGTGGAAAATGGACGGATGGATTGAGGCTTTATTCAATAAGTTTTTCAGTTTACTCATATGTTACACCTTTCCTGCTTGTCGGCTCCCAGACCGTGGTCGAGGAGCGTAGGGGACAAGTTCCTTCCAGCGCCGATGTATTGTCGGGCGTAACACCCTCCACTTTACCCGAGGGTCCCTACAGTTCCGCTCTTGGCTCGGAATGACGAGGCCGTCGATTCGTTATAACTCTTGTCACTTTATTTATGTTTCCACAAAGCCAACCTGACATCCACTAAACTACTAGCGCTCACCTCACACACACTGCTACCGCTCTCTCACCTCACATGCCCACTCACTTACTCACGTCACTCACCTTACATACTGCCATTCTTAAAGGAGCACAACACGTATTTCCCATGACGTACAGTTCTTTTGGTCAATTTCTCACCGTGCACTGAGACGAACGGCTGGCTGTGTCGCCTCGGAAACGCTCGAGACGAAAGTGGTGCACTTTGCTTTGCAGAACGCAGACTTTCAGACCGCCGCCAAAGGGGTTATGTTTTCCACCAGGGTTTTTTTGTCTGTTTGTTAGCAACGTAACTCAAAAAGTTCTGGACAGATTTTGACGAAATGTCCGAAAACAACAATCTACTTTTGCATTTCACGCAACCAACCCCCCACACCTTGCCGGTCCGCGCCGCGCAAAGGATTCTGGGAGATGTAGTTTATTTTCAGACACAGCCCAGAAAAAAGTACACTCAAAGTTTTTGTTTGATACCGCCACGTGTCACGGCATTATTGTAAAGACTTTGAAACCAAAATACCACGGTATCTGCAAAACCGTTACACCCCTATTGAATGGCATACCTCCTCTTGATGTGAGTCGTATACATTTGAAGTTCCACAGTTTAAAATTTTGCAGCTTGGTAATGTGAAACAGTAGTCAGATGAAAATCTGCACGTTTATACTGCAATGTGTTCTAACCGGCAAAGCACAGAACGCATATTCTTTGGCTGAGATTAAAATGTATTTTGTTTAGAAAGCTCTTTTGCGTGCATACAAGTTAGTGAGTGAAGCTTGCAAGCATCGGTTTCATAAAGGAATGAAAACTAAACAATCGTACGTTGAGTTCGCTCGTGAGCTGACTTTTGGTTGATGGTGTACTTCCTTTTAGAATTAATACATTTGAGGAATCGTGTGACTTGGTTGAGTTTACAAACTCTTTAGCTGCCAACATTGCCGTGTACAAACCCCGTTTCCATATGAGTTGGGAAATTGTGTTAGATGTAAATATAAACGGAATACAATGATTTACAAATCATTTTCAACCCATATTCAATTGAATGCACTACAAGGACAAGATATTTGATGTTCAAACTCATAAACTTAATTTTTTTTTGCAAATAATAATTAACTTAGAATTTCATGGCGGCAACACGTGCCAAAGTAGTTGGGAAAGGGCATGTTCACCACTGTGTTACATGGCCTTTCCTTTTAACAACACTCAGTAAACGTTTGGGAACTGAGGAGACACATTTTTGAAGCTTCTCAGGTGGAATTCTTTCCCATTCTTGCTTGTACAGCTTAAGTTGTTCAACAGTCCAGGGGTCTCCGTTGTGGTATTTTAGGCTTCATAATGCGCCACACATTTTCAATGTGAGACAGGTCTGGACTACAGGCAGGCCAGTCTAGTACCCGCACTCTTTTACTATGAAGCCACATTGATGTAACACGTGGCTTGGCATTGTCTTGCTGAAATAAGCAGGGGCGTCCATGGTAACGTTGCTTGGATGGCAATATATGTTGCTCCAAAACCTGTATGTACCTTTCAGCATTAATGGCGTCTTCACAGGTGTGTAAGTTACCCATGTCTTGGGCACTAATACACCCCCATACCATCACAGATGCTGTCTTTTCAACTTTGCGCCTATAACAATCCGGATGGTTCTTTTCCTCTTTGGTCCGGAGGACACGACGTCCACAGTTTCCAAAAACAATTTGAAATGTGGACTCGTCAGACCACAGAACACTTTTCCACTTTGTATCAGTCCATCTTAGATGAGCTCAGGCCCAGCGAAGCCGAGGGCGTTTCTGGGTGTTCTTGATAAACGGTTTTCGCCTTGCATAGTAGAGTTTTAACTTGCACTTACAGATGTAGCGACCAACTGTAGTTACTGACAGTGGGTTTCTGAAGTGTTCCTGAGCCCATATGGTGATATCTTTTACACACTGATGTTGCTTGTTGATGCAGTACAGCCTGAGGGATCAAAAGTCACGGGCTTAGCTGCTTACGTGCAGTGATTTCTCCAGATTCTCTGAACCCTTTGATGATATTACGGGCCGTAGATGGTGAAATCCCTAAATTCCTTGCAATAGCTGGTTGAGAAAGGTTTTTCTTAAACTGTTCAACAATTTGCTCACGCATTTGTTGACAAAGTGGTGACCCTCGCCCCAGCCTTGTTTGTGAATGACTGAGCATTTTATGGAATCTACTTTTATACCCAATCATGGCACCCATCTGTTCCCAATTAGCCTGCACACCTGTGGGATGTTCCAAATAAGTGTTTGATGAGCATTCCTCAACTTTATCAGTATTTATTGGCACCTTTCCCAACTTCTTTGTCACGTGTTGCTGGCATCAAATTCTAAAGTTAATGATTATTTGCAAAAAAAAAAAAATGTTTATCAGTTTGAACATCAAATATGTTAGCATATTCATAGCATATTCAACTGAATATGGGTTGAAAATGATTTGCAAATCATTGTATTCTGTTTATATTTACATTTAACACAATTTCCAAACTCATATGGAAACGGGGTTTGTACATCATGGAACTTTAAAAGGAACGATCTACTGAGCTCCAAATAAGAAGTGCAAAATAGTGTGTGCAAACTATAAAATTGGTTGTCCTATTAGTGGCCGTGTTGCGGGTGATCTACTAAGACTGCTTGAACAATTGACAACAGGTGCAAAAATGGGTCTTTGATATTTTTTTCTACATATAAAAGACTTCCTTGTGGTCTATTTAAGTTGTAATGGTGCTTCTTTGGTCAACATTTTGCATAGATTATGTTTTACAGACCGTCTCCAAGCTGCTTTCTGACCGAATGCGCCGTTTTGTGGGCGGTCTTATTTACGTGGCTCCACTTCTACTGCAGCAGCACGGTGGAACAGGGCACCGTGCATGTGCATGTGCACCGTGCATGTGCCTCACAATACGAAGGACCTGAGTTCAATCCCGGGCTCGGGATCTTTCTGTGTGGAGTTTGCATGTTCTCCCCGTGACTGCGTGGGTTCCCTCCGGGTACACCGGCTTCCTCCCACCTCCAAAGACATGCACCTGGGGATAGGTTGATTGGCAACACTAAATTGGCCCTAGTGTGTGGATGTGAGTGTGAATGTTGTCTGTCTATCTGTGTTGGCCCTGTGATAAGGTGGCGACTTGTCCAGGCTGTGCCCCGCCTTCCGCCCGAATGCAGCTGAGATAGGCTCCAGCACCCCCCAAAAGGGACAAGCGGTAGAAAATAGATGGATGGCACTTCTACTGCGTCTGCTCCCCGTCAGCCATATTGTAGTTAGGTTTTTTTTCATATCGAGTCTACTGACAGATGTAATTTAGAATTATACGCTACTTTGTATTAGAAATGGCAACAGCGGAGGATGCATGTGCATGTACGAGGCAGTCTGCCCCACAACAAGAGTCATTTATTGACTACAACAGGGGTCCCCCAATCTATATATCTTATCTGGCACGGCAGTGTCCACAATCTGACCCGCGGGATGTCCTAAATCAAAACATTTATAAATTAATAACATTTTTTTTTTTTTTTTTTTTTGGTCCTGTCCAGTCGCTCACACAAATCAACTTGTTGATGTAGATGCTCATATATGCTGTAGGGTTTATTTTATAAAAAAGAGGTGTGGTCTCTTGTCAACACACGCCATGGGTGGATCTACACCTGAAATCCACTGTAATGATACCAAGTACAGGAGCATATCTAGTCGATACTACTATAATTACATCGATATTTTTTAGCATCACAAAATCTTTTTTTGTTTTTTTTAAATGTATATTATGTTTATAAACTCAGGAAATATGTCCCTGGACACATGAGGACTTAAATTATGACTATTGTATGATCCTGTAACTACTTGGTATCTGGATCGATACCTAAACGTGTGGTATCATCCAAAACTAATGTAAAGCATCCAAACAACAGAAGAATAAGTGATTATTACATTTTGAACAGAAGTGTAGATAGAACATGTTAAAAGAGGAAGTAAGCAGATATTAACAGTAAATGATCAAGTAGATTAATAATTCATTTTCTACCACTTGTCCTTAATAATGTTGACAAAATAATAGAATGATAAATGACACAATATGTTACTGCATATGTCAGCAGACTAAATTAGGAGCCTTTGTTTGCTTACATACTACTAAAAGACAAGTTGTCTCATATGTTCACTACTTTATTTAAGGACAAAATTGCAATAAGAAACATATGTTTAATGTACCCTAAGATTTTTTGTTAAAATAAAGCCAATAATGCCATTTTTTGTGGTCCCCTTTATTTAGAAAAGTATCGACAAGTATCGAAATATATTTTGGTACCGGTAGCACAATATTGGTATCGGGACAACCCTAATATACAGGACTGTCTCAGAAAATTAGAATATTGTTATAAAGTCCTTTATTTTCTGTAATGCAACTAAAAACATGGAAATGTCATACATTCTGGATGCATTACACATCAACTGAAATATTGCAAGCCTTTTATTATTTTGATATTGCTGAATATGGCATACAGAATAAGAAAACTAAAAAATCCCATCTCAAAAAATTAGAATATTTCCTCAGACCAAGTAAAAAATAAAGATTTATAACAGCAAAACAAAATCAAACATTTGAAAATGTCAATTAATGCACTCAGTACTTGGTTGGGAATCCTTTTGTACGGATTACTGCATAAATGCGGCGTGGCATGGAGGCAATCAGCCTGTGGCATTGCTGAGGTGTTATGGATGCCCAGGATGCTTCAATAGCAGCCTTTAGCTCATTTGCATTATTTGGTCTGGTGTCTTTCAGCTTCTTCTTCACAATACCCCACAAATTCTCTGTGGGGTTCAGGTCAGGGGAGTTGGCAGGCCAATCAAGGACAGTAATGCCATGGTCAGTACAACAGTTACTGGTGGTTTTGGCACTGCTGTATCATTCTGGAAAATGAAATCATCATCTCCATAGAGCTTTTCAACAGATGGAAGCATGTAGTGCTCTAAAATCTCTTGGTACACAGCTGCATTGACTCTGGACTTGATGAAACACAGTGGACCAACACCAGCAGCTGACATGGCTCCCCAAACCATTGCTGACTGTGGGAACTTCACACTGGATTTCAAGCAACTTGGATTTTGCTCCTCTCCAGCCTTCCTCCAAACTTTAGCGCCTTGACTTCCAAATGAAATACAAAACTTGCTTTCGTCTGAAAACAGGACTCTGGACCACTCTGCAACTGTCCAGTGCTTCTTTTCCATAGCCCAAGTCAGACGCTTCTTCCGTTGTCTTGAGTTCAGGAGTGGCTTGACCATGGGAATACGGCTACATGCTTCCATCTGTTGAAAAGCTCTATGGAGATGATGATTTCATTTTCCAGCATAATCCAGCAAAAACCACCAGTAACTGGTGTACTGACTATGGCATTACTGTCCTTGATTGGCCTGCCAACTCCCCTGACCTGAACCCCATAGAGAATTTGTGGGGTATTGTGAAGAAGAAGCTGAAAGACACCAGACCCAATAATGCAAATGAGCTAAAGGCTGCTATTGAAGCATCCTGGGCATCCATAACACCTCAGCAATGCCACAGGCTGATTGCCTCCATGCCACGCCGCATTGATGCAGTAATCCGTGCAAAAGGATTTCCAACCAAGTACTGAGTGCATTAATTGACATTTTCAAATGTTTGATTTGGTTTTGCTGTTATAAATCTTTATTTTTTACTTGGTCTGAGGAAATATTCTAATTTTTTGAGATGGGATTTTTGAGTTTTGTTAAGCTATATGCCATAATCAGCAATATTAAAATAATAAAAGGCTTGCAATATTTCAGTTGATTTGTAATGAATTCAGAATGTATGACATTTTCATGATTTTAGTTGCATTACAGAAAATAAAGGACTTTATCACAATATTCTAATTTTCTGAGACAGTCCTGTGTATATATATATATATATATATATATATATATATATATATATGATTGATTAACGCGATGAATTTGAGTTTGATCACGGTGATCAGCTGTTAGCATTTTTACCTCGCTCAAACATTGCGGAAATGTCTGTGAGAAGTTACCGCAGTAGTAAACCGTAGGGAAGCAACAACTCTTACTATTATCCTGCAGGGAACAATCCACCTTTATTGACCATGATCCTTGTGTGTCTGTGAATGTGTGTGTGTTTGTATGAATGTGTTTGTTAGTCTGCGTGTGTGCACAACTTCCCATTACACCGTTGCAAAAGTGGGACTCCCCACGACATAACTATTGTTCAATCAGCGTTGTGCCTCTTCTCCCTTTCACAGCTGGAAGTGCAGCCCAGAAGAACAAAATAAAGAAATATGAGTGTGACTAACAATAAGTCGAAACACAACATTGAGGAGGCGCAGCGGCTTTAGTGAGAGACTTTAGTTTCACTATCTGCGGCAGCTCACCAGTAATCCTGCCCTAAAAGGGGACTTGAAGGCACTCAAAAAAAAAAAGTCTTTGTGACTGAACTATTGTAATAGTCTCGACTGGCAGAATAAACACAGTTTTTGTTCCAATTATTTCAAATCATAATTTTGCTCCTGAAAAAATCTTTAAATTTGTTTTATGTGTTGGTAAACATTATTTTCCCGTACCTCAAATTCAAACTGCACTTTAATGTACTTTTACTAAAAATAAACTACAATTTTTTGGGGGGAAAAAAGTCCACAT
The DNA here is from genome assembly GCF_033978685.3 of Nerophis lumbriciformis. Lineage (NCBI taxonomy): Eukaryota > Metazoa > Chordata > Actinopteri > Syngnathiformes > Syngnathidae > Nerophis > Nerophis lumbriciformis. The sequence continues at coordinate 4,122,248 of NC_084562.2, read as the reverse complement.
TCTTGCCGTTTGCCAAACATAAGAACTTTAAGAGGAAAAAAAGTTGTTCTCTTCACCACCACAAAATGTACCGAAAAAGAAGCAAAACCTTGGCCCTTAAACCAGGTACGGACTGTAGCAGGGGTTACGTGTACAGCTGCACCTCTACTGAGCACAAACATAGATATCAATAAAATGACAGTTTTCCTCAATCAAACATGGTTAAAATGTCTGTTACAAGATACTGAAGTAGTAAATAGTAGGGATGTGACGGTACTTAATATAATCCTGCACGGGACAATCCGCTTTAACAAAAAAAAAGTATTGATATTAATCGAGATCAAAATTAATAATGATCATATATATATATATATATATATATATATATATATATATATATATATATACATACAGTCGTGATCAAAAGTTAACATACACTTGTAAAGAACATAATGTCTTGGGTCTTGAGTTTACAATAATTTCTACAACTCTTATTTTTTGGTGATAGAGTGATTGAAGCACATACTTGTTGGTCACAAAAAACATTCATGAAATGTGGTTCTTTTATGAATTTATTATGGGTCTACTGAAAATGTGAGCAAATCTGCTGGGTCAAAAGTATACATACAGCAATGTTAATATTTGCTTACATGTCCTTTTTTGAGTTTCATTGCAATAAGGCGCTTTTGGTAGCCATCCACAAGCTTCTGGCAAGCTTCTGGTTGAATTTTTGACCACTCCTCTTGACAAAATTGGTGCAGTTTAGCTAAATTTGTTGGTTTTCTGACATGGACTTGTTTCTTCAGCATTGTCCACACGTTTATGTCAGGACTTTGGGAAGGCTATTCTAAAACCCTAATTCTAGCCTGATTTAGCCATTCCTTTACCACTTATGACAGTGGTAAAGGAATGTGCTCAGTAGAATGCAGCTGAGATAGGCTCCAGCACCCCCCGCGACCCCAAAAGGGACAAGCGGTAGAAAATGGATGGATGGCCCCGAGTCAAAAAGTTTGGGCACCCTTGGACTTCAATGGCGGACTCGCGCAAAGCTCTTCAGGTAAAACTTAACCATATATGGAGATATCTGCTGACTTCACCAGTGGGGAAAAAAATCACAAGTGGGGAAAATTCCAAACGGCTCGTTTGGAGGAAGTATAAAGGAGGGCAAGATTTAATAAATATCACTGCCATGCCTCCATGGTTTAGTTTCAAATGTTTAGGACTTATCAATCAATCAATTAATCAATGTTTATTTATATAGCCCTAAATCACAAGTGTCTCAAAGGGCTGCACAAGCCACAACGACATCCTCGGTACAGAGCCCACATAAGGGCAAGGAAAAACTCACCCCAGTGGGACGTCGATGTGAATGACTATGAGAAACCTTGGAGAGGACCACATATGTGGGTAACCCCCCCCCCCCCTCTAGGGAGACCGAATGCAATGGATGTCGAGTGGGTCTAACATAATATTGTGAGAGTACAGTCCATAGTGGATCCAGCATAACAGTAAGAGTCCAGTCCACAGTGGGGTCAGCAGGAAACCATCCCGAGCGGAGACGGGTCAGCAGCGCAGAGATTTTTCCCAACCGATACACAGGCGAGTGGTCCACCCCGGGTCCCGACCCCGGACAGCCAGCACCCCATCCATGGCCACCGGACCTGTGTGTCTCCCCCTCCACAAGGGATAGGGGGGAGCAGAGGAGAAAAGAAAAGAAACGGCAGATCAACTGGTCTAAAAAAAGGGGGGCTATTCAAAGGCTAGAGTATACAAATGAGTTTTAAGATGGGACTTAAATGCTTCTACTGAGGTAGCATCTCTAACTGTTACCGGGAGGGCATTCCAGAGTACTGGAGCCCGAATAGAAACCGCTCTATAGCCCGCAGACTTTTTTGGGGCTCTGGGAATCACTAATACGCCGTTCTTTGAACGCAGATTTCTTGCCGGGACATATGGCACAATACAATCGGCAAGATAGGATGGAGCTAGACCGTGTAGTATTTTATACGTAAGTAGTAAAACCTTAAAGTCGCATCTTAAATGCACAGGAAGCCAGTGCAGGTGAGCCAGTATAGGCGTAATATGATCAAACTTTCTTGTTCTTGTCAAAAGTCTACCAGCCGCATTTTGTACCAACTGTAATCTTTTAATGCTAGACATAGGGAGACCCGAAAATAATACGTTACAGTAATCGAGACGAGACGTAACGAACGCATGAATAATGATCTCAGCGTCGCTAGTGGACAAAATGGAACGAATTTTAGCGATA